>NW_004524661.1:8169699-8221650 GCF_000260255.1 Octodon degus | reverse complement strand
TTTTGTCTTCACTCACATTAACAGTCTTGAATGGGATCCCTACCTAATCCTAGCTTTTTAAGGAATCTCCATACTGATTTCCATAGTGGTTGTACCAGTCTATACTCCCACCAGCAGTGCTGGAAGGTTCCTTTTTCTCCATGGCCTCTCCATTAAAAAAATAAAAAAAAAAAAAAAGAAAAAGAAAGCATTAAAAACAGCAACAACAAAAAAGTGACAGTTTTCAAAATATATATCCCACATTTTAAAAACACTGCTACTGTGCAAAACTTTGATAACTCCTTGTTTATTAGGTTGTGGTTGTGCATTCCCCTGGATCACAGCTGCAGACACTGTCCCACACATCTGGAGCCACATGGTGGCCACAGTTCCCCACCTGTGATGACAGTACTTGACCAAAGTATTTCTTCATTGTCTTTTTTCTTTTGTGTAATAATGGAGGCCCCTTCCTTACAGCTGCTAAACAATGTGAGGCAGTCTTAGAACAGCATATAGACACCAGTGTATTCTCCTTCCTCCCTATGTTGCCATTCTTCTCTTCTCATTTAGCAGACAGATTTTCTAATTCCATTAACTGTATATTTTCAGGGAAGACATCACTGAAACAATTACACATCTAATCTTAAATGAGATTAAGAAAAGAGAGGTCAGCCTTGTTTGGCTCTGGAATTCAGAGGAAAATAATGTTGGAGGACAACAGCACAGTCACCCTCTGGGCCATCTTTCCTGCCATAGTCTGGAGCAGAAAGAGCACAGGCTGGTGGAACATCCAGCTGAAAGGGACTGAGTAATTGTGTCTGAGCTGTCAGTGGCTTTCTCTTGGTTATAATGTGTCCCAATCAATGGAACTTCATTATAAATTTATAAAAAGGAAACTATCAGTGAAAGTCTGTCTTATAAGGGAAAGAGTCTTAAAAAGAAAGAACAAGTCACTTAAATTTTAGCTTCTGATGAGTTCAGCTTGTGACCTTGTTTACAGTCATAGAGCCTGTGATAGCACAGCTTTCTACAGAGGGCATATTTTTGTATTCCAGGCTTCAGGATTCCATACAAGATACCAGTCATATATGGTATCATCAGGACTGAATGTACATTTGAGCTACTTTATACTCAGTGTTGTCTTTTACACAGCTGGTATTAAACAAAGGCTTACTGGGCTGGGGAGATAGCTCAGCAGCTTAAACGTCTGCTTGGCAAGCATAAGGTCCCACATTCAATCCCCAGGACCAAAAACCAAAATAAATAATTAATCTTTAAATGTTATTGTAAGGAGTTTTTTCCCCTTTATTTTAGGATTAGCTCACACAATTGGTGAATATTGTTATTTTGTATATATTCATAATGCCTGTTCGTCAGAAAGTTTGGGTTGGTACAATGATATGGTGATTTTAACAAGATGCTATTAGTTACAGAGATATTATCTTTGCATCTTATTCTGTAGACATTTTGGAAAAGTTCCTGTATCATAGAACCTTGTAGGTAGTAGGGAGTTCAAAGGTAAAGCAACTACCCACTGGATTTGATGTTTGAATAATTGTCCTACTCACACTGTACTGAGAAAGAATTGGAATACCTCTAGTATTAAGGAACTCACTACTTTCAAAAGAAACTATTTCATTTTTAATAGACTTGTATTAAAATAACATTTTACATAAAATATTAAGCTAAATGTTTGATTACATAATTCACGGACAGATAATTTACCTTTTCAAGTTATATGTTTTCTAAGCTAAAAATCCGAAGCGTTTTCTGTGGTTCTTAATGTGATACTGTTTTGCGACATCGCCTGAGGCCTTGTCTAAACACGTAGCTATTGCCAGCACTACCAACATTGGCTGCAACCATTTGTGGATCCAAGTTAGTCAAAAGTGGGAAGAAACTATAAAATCAGAGTGGGAGTGACTTACCAGTTAGAGACGTTGGCTGGTATTTTGGGTCTGCAGGATTTGTGAAGTTCCTGTAAGATTTTGGGTGTTTGGTATGTGTTACTATGTGTTTTGCTTAAGCCAAACAAGGAATGTATGCTATAGAAATGATAGAAATTCAGCAGTGTGTCAGGGAAGTGAAGGTTAGAAATGTAGCCAAGATTCAGAAACCAACTAGAATGAGTGTGTAGAACATTAAGGCATTCATAAGTTGTGTCTATTCATTTTCCTCTTACCTGTTGCCATTTTGGATTAGGGTGCTCTAGAAGAAGAGAATCAATGCAAAACACATGCATAATTATGCAAGAGGATTTACTAAGTGGGCTGCCAGGATCAGAGGCAGGAAGTTTACAGTGGCTGTCTGTGGGATTGGAAAGTGGATGACCCAGAAACTCTTCAGCCCACAAAAACAGAACCACAGAATGAGAAAGTTCAAGACTACAGTGCCAGTCCAAGCTGAGTTCCTGAAAGGTTATTAAAAGTTACCTGTGCAAGTCTAGGTTAGAAGTTTGAAGAACCTGGAAATTTATCTGCAAAAGCTGCGGTAACACAAGACGCAGGATATTCAAAAAGGCTGGAGCTTTTCAAAACTGGGCACCCTTCCTTTTTCTTTCCCATATTTATTCATTTAGTCATTTCCTTGGTGTTTGCACAACCAGGGTGGACCTTTACTCTGCGTGTTGGCCTGCATTTCACTTACCCATAGATGCCCGACACGTGCATTACCAACCTGCTAGTTGTTTCTTAGGCCATGCAACATGACCTGTCACCGTTAATTGCTTTTCGCCTAGTTTTCCAGTTTTTGAATGGCACGTAACAACGGAATGTAGTAAATTTTTTCTCTTCAAGTTATTTTTCCTGGATATATATATATGAATTTCATGCCGAAATATTAAAAATTACACCCCTCGGTGTAAGTGGGTTGATATCACAATCTTGATTATTATTCTGTCCGTATCTTCCATTGTCTTCATCTATTTCTCTCTGTAAAGTAGCTTATGTGACCTGGTTGACTGTCACTTTTATACTTTACTGTTATAATTCACCCTGACCATTTGTGTGCACCTGTAGTCCCATAATCCTAGCGAACAGGGTGCTTTTACTCCAACTCACCGCATGCAGCCCTTTCCCCTCATCGCATTAACTGAGCTAAAAGACAAGGGAAACATTGTTTAATATCTTAGCTCCTGGCTGATTCCTGTACATCAGAGTCAGGCATTGTAGGTGGGAAAAAAAAAAGCCCTACACCAGAAGTAGGAAACCTTCAAAATGTTTACAAGAGGAAGGAGCAACTTTGATTTTCCTGCAGCCTGAGAAATCAGTGAAGTACTTTAAGAGGCACCTGTGTTGGAGCTTGAGGACACAGTTCAACAACTGTGGATTTTACAACTTACTGTAAGGAAATGGAACAGGAGGAGAGGACATTTGACTCTTGAGGGACTCACAGGGGACCAAGCATCCAGAAATACATTGTATATTAAGTTTTGGTGACCATCGTAAAGAAAGGAAACTCAATGTAAGTCATGGACATAAGATTTAAATTGTTGGCGCAAGGTCTAAGTTTTGTTTCCATGTATATTACTTTCCACTAAAATTTAACCTTGACAATGTAATATCTAGTTTTAAATTATATTTCATCAACTTGTACTGACCAAGTATTCCTTTGTATAGGATTGATTATTTCTCATGACTGAATTCATGACTCATCATTCTAGGTTGACAATGACTTTTTTGGATGATGACTCAGGAATCTAATATAGTACTTATCCTTTCAGCTTCCTGTCAGACAGCAATATGATTACATACCCCAGGTGATGATGAGCTATTACAAACAGGTATCAAACTGAATACAGTGAGCACCTGGATGGTTAGTAGAGATTTTGACTCTGATTCCAATCATGAAATATTGTGTAAGTTTACATAAGCAACTTAAGTGTAGTATGCCTTCTTTTCTTCCCTTATGAATGAAGTAATGATAATTTCTTCAATCCTAAAGTAACACTCACATATGAGCAGGTGGCTAATTACTTAACGTTCTATTGGAATTAGTAGTATCATAGAAATCCTCTAATGAATTGGGAAGTGCCAGATAGGATAAATTGCACTTCTGGCCCTAGGGTGGTCTTATCTAAAGAATGATTTGAAGGTTTTTTTTTTTTCTACAATTGAAAGAAGATGTGAAGCTGTAGAACATACTGTTGGTGAAGAGGCAATTTCTTCTGCTCCTAACATCAAATAACTATCGGGTTTCAGATGGTGCCTTCAAGGCGCCTGTCTGTATGCATCAGTCCTGTTAAAAGCCATGTCAGTTAAAGGAAACGCTTCACCTTGATCCTGAGCAGCTTCCTTGATTACAAGCGAGCTTCTGTGGTAAAGACATGCCGTTGCAATGTGTGAAACAAACTGGACCTTTCTGTATTTTATTCCAACAGCACTTATCTTGCCCTCTTGATAACTGGTCATTCACTTAGGTCCATTAGATCCACAGGGCACAGCCATTGCTCCAAAGGTGAATGCTTGGCTCATGTATCACCCAGCAGAACTCAACATCCACTTAGTACACCAAAATGTGAGGGACAAGCCCAGGAAGTCCAGTCAGACTCCCTCTCCAGAAAATGTAAGCATCCCATGAAATTATAAATTTCAAATGAGTTGTTACCTGGCCATATTTCTTACTATGTGGATCCTTCACACTTGTATACATTTTGATCTCATTGCCTGAGAGTCAAGTTTTTTTTTTTTTTCTGAAAATCTACTATTTGTTTGAGGTTTTTTTTTTTTTTTTTTGTGTGTGTGTGTGTGTGTGTGTTTGTGTGTGTGATGCTATCACAGAAAATCACAGACTTTGTAAAGTACAAGCAGTAGAATCTTACTTGGCTCCTGGCTGGGGGTCCTGGGGTGTCCATCAGCAAGCAGTTGCACCGGGTGGTGGTCCATGTACTGCATCATAGGATGGCAGAGGGCAAGTGAAACTATGCAAGGCCAGGAAGGGAAGTGTGACAAATCATCATAGGTACTGAGAACCTGGGTGATGTGCACTTTGATGTTCCCCCATCACCTCATGTGGACACGGGGGTAGGCATTTCAAAGGCAGCTGAATCTAGACTTTCTGGCTGATCCATGGTCCAGTGCTGTAATTAAGGGTATGAGTGCTATCTCTGCCATGGTGGGTAGACTGCATACAATATGAGGGACAGAAAGAAGTATCCCCTCCCCCTTCCTTTGCTTTTGTATCTTCTGCCAACATAAATGGTTGTTTCTCTGCCATGTTCCACCCTGACTTGAAACCAGCTGATCAGGGACTAAAACCTGCTGAGCTAAATAAACCTTTCTTTTGGTTGTTGGTGTTTTGTCTCAGTAACAGGAAGGCTGTGGTCTAATGAACTCTTAATACTGCTACAGTGATGAATTGAAACTATATTTTGCCAAAATCAAGTAAATTAGTTATGGGTTCAGAGAGTCTGTGCTGTTGTGTGTTATTGTCCTTAGCTACATAACTGAAACTGATATATACCATGATTTTTGAAAACATATGTATTATAAAATGAAGAAAATCCCTTATCTACATAATCAAAGAGTAATTTTGATAAACATAGTATGTTCTCTTTGGTTATATGTTTTTCCACTTCATTCTAAGTAGATGCTCTGTCATTTCTGCTGCTTCTGTAGTTTTGTCCCAAGGCCCATCACATTAGAAGTCACCACACCCACTGCATTTCCACACAACACGCTTGTGTACTCTACAGTCTAAGCCATGTTTCTCTCCATCTCTCACCTTTAATTGCCTTCTGTGTCATGAATACTTGATATGATTTGCTGAAGTGTGAGTTATTCTTTACTTCACTTTACCTTCCCAAATTTCAAATGCGATATTAAAATTGAATTCTATATTTTTTGTTTCCTATCCAAGATTAGTCTTAAATGGACAAATGAAATGAATATATGTCACAGAAAGAAAAGTACAAATGCCCAATAAATAAAGTAGTCGGCATCACTGGCTGTTAGAGAAATGAAAATTAAAACAACAGTGAGATTCCATCTTACCCAAGAAAGAATGGCCACCACTAAGAAATCAAATAATGAGAAATGTTGCTGAAGCTGGGGGGAAAATGCATAATTTTGCCTTGTTGCTGAGAATGTAAACTACATAATCTCTATAGAAATTAGTATTTCTTCAAGATGGTAAGATTCCTCAAAAGTTTTAAAGAAGAAATTCCATCTTCCCCAGCTAGCTCTCTTTTAGGTTATCTTCTTGAAATAAATTATATTAGAGTGAAAAATGCATGTCTATGTTTACAGCAACAAAATTCATGATAACTAAATTCTGAAAGTGGTCTCCATGCCCATCAGCACGTGAAAGGATAAAGAAGAAGAGTATTGGTACACAACAGAGCACTACTTTGTCATAAAGAACAATAAATGTGAGTCATTTGTAGGCCAACAGATGCACCTGGAGACCCTAATGCTAAGTGAAATAAGCCAGATACACAAACTGAAAAATGCTCATGGTTTCTCTTATATGAGGAACATGAATTATGAAGTACGAGCAAAAGAAAGAGAGATAATAGGAAGTTGGGAGGTAAATCTTCCTGAAAGGGGAAGGAGATTGAGATATGGAAAGAGAGGGGACGGGCAGGGGAGAGAAATTGGATGAAAAAAAAGCATCAAGCTGTATTATGCACATTTACCAACTTCGCACAAGGAACGAAAACCTTATGTACTACAAACATGTACTAATGAAACATGAAGAAAAAAAAAAAAACAGTCCCTTATATAACAAAGCCACTCTCCCAGATATGTATTGAACTTCCCAGATACACATTGAACTGGGAGATGCGCATCTTACTGTGCTGCAAAGCAAGCCATACCAGGACTCATTGGGTTGAAACGTTCATACTTGCAATGCACAGTTTATGGGAGGTCGAGTACTCAGATGGGTCCCCTGTCTCAGGATCTGTAAAGGATGCTGCTGCACTGCTGTTGTCTTTGGTTCTCTGAAGACACACTTGGAGAAGGGTTTATCTTGAGCTCACTTGCGTGGTTGTTGGCAGCATTCCATTTCTCCAGGAATGCCAGACTCAAGAATGAATTCCTTGATGGCTATTACGTGGCATTTATTTTCAGATCCCTTATGCATTGGCCTCTAACTATGGCAATTGGCTTAGAGTAGGCAAACAGAAGAACCAGAAGGACACAGTATATGAGAAACATACAAGTGAGTATTTGCTAGCTTAATATTGAAAGTGACATCCCATTGAATTTTATGCTCAAGGAAGGGAAATTCCACACAGTCATGAGCCATCAGAAACACTTTTCTTTGTAGACTGAAAATTCTTAATTAATTTATTGATACCCTATGGTGGCTTAATCACCAATTACTGAGAATAGTAAGTCAAGAAAGAAGTCGTTTACCTTAAGATATCCTCAAAATTCCATTTGTTCTGCAATAGTAACTGGATTTGATGAGAGCAATTGTGCATACATCTTTATACAAATTTCCCTGTTGTGAATATCCCATAGCAGTATAGTTTATAAACTCATAATTCTATGGATTGAAGTGATCAAAAACAGTGTACCTTAGATATGATGGAGACAGGATGATGCTTAACCTGTGGCACAATATTGCTCAAGGTCACTACAGGAAAATCGCTATTTAATCATTGTCCTACATCAATAAAGACAGGAATGTAATTGGTTTGATTCTGTTAGGATGTCATTACTCTGGAACTCATACCTTTGCTAAGTAACTGAAGGTCCACATACCTTCTTTTTGTCATGTACTATATAGTCAATCTGTTTTTTCTCATATTTTATGCCATTATTTTAATACAAGTTCTCAGTTATTCTGAACATGAGTTCTTATGTATCTCACGCAGAAAACTGATTTTGATTGCATGTGATTTCTGTGATTTCCATAAATCTAAGAATTTCTTTTTCTTTTTCTTTTTTTTTTGGGGCGCATGGTCTCACTATGCAGCTCAGACTCATAGTGATCCTCCTGTTTTCAGCCTCACTGCCCCAGGGCTCAAGCAAGGGTAACAGGCAGGTGCACACTACCACACATCCAGACTCATTCTCCCAGCGTGCCCGGGGGCAGCATGGCATGTAGTGCCGGGGATCAAACCCCAGTCTGGGCACTTCCCAAAGCAGGCACTTAGTCCACTGAGCTATCTCCCCAGCCCCAGAATTTCATATTTTGGCAGTTTTTCATCTCTAAGTATTCCCATACTTACGATAACTAGTGTCCCAGTTCTCAGATAAGTGATTTACATGTATTGTGCTTTTATGATGATAAGAATGAAATGAAAAGCTTAAAATTTGAATCACTATTCAGCAATGTTTTCTATAGAGTATAGACATGACAATAGCTGTCTTCTTCAGCAAAGAGAATGGGCATTTCAATTAACTGAATTTTATTAAAAATGATCAAGTCTGGCAAAGTACGTCAAGAGTGGAACACTTACATAGCATGGAGAAGGCTGTCGGTTTGATCCACATCTCAAAAACATAAAAAGTAAGAATGAAAAGAGATTGCATTAGGAGGTATCCAGAGGATATAATGAAGTCCTTCTATGATCTCTATGTTTTTTTTTCTTTTATAACAATATAAGTTATAATACAGGAGAAAAGCTGCCATATCACTTGTAACACTGATTTGTTCATTATTTCTTTTAGTTATTCACTCATAAGATAAAGAGCTACAGAACTTAAACTTCATGTGTGATACTGCACTGGTGAGGAATGTGCATGACCCATAGTTTTCATATCTTAAAGCTTTTCCATGTTTATTTAGAGCAGCATTAGGTAAATATCCACAGCATGTTACACGAATAGTGAAACGTGCAAATGATAGAGAAATAGAAAGTCGTTGCCAAACTTTTGTATTTTATTAATGGGAGACTCTCTTTAAAAATCTTGTGGGGCTTGAACAGACTTAGATTGCTAAATGTAAAATCATAAAGAGAGAATGCATCATATTTTAAAACATAGGGCATTTGGCAAATGGAAGGAAATGATATTGGGTTGATATGTGTAAGTATATGAGTGAGTGAGTGTGTGTGTGTGTGTGTGTGTGTGTGTGTGTGTGTGTGTGTATTCCTTCCAATTATAAGCAATTAAATTTTCTATTTGGTAGTAATTTTTATTCATTCATCCTCCCTGTTTAACACATTGAAACAAAGTCTAGAAACTTAAGTGGCAGAGATCTTTTCTCTCAGTCTCTGTAGTTCAACAACTTGGGTAGAGCTTAGCTGGAAGTCCAGGCTTTAGGGTCCTCCTCAGTCTTGGCATTTGAGCTCCATGGAGGGCCTCCTTGAATTATATAGGTGACAGACTCACACAGGTATGCATGTGCATGCATGCACACACACAAATGCACATGAATTATGTGCCCACCCACGCATATACATTGAGAAAACTACAACTTCATAAAGCACCACCTTAGAAAATATCAATATGGCATTACTAAGAAGGTAGGTTCAGGCTTGAAAATTCATTTTGCATTTTGCTATAAATGTGGTCATATCACCTTCAAATAGATGCCCAAGGGGTGTTTGTGACTGTAATTCCAGTATGTGGTATCAAAACTTTTGGCAAGCAGTTTAAATATTAATCCAAACTTATAAATGCTTCTACTTAAATTTTTAATGTTTTCATCATATAACTAGTTTGCTTTGTTTCACATATTGAGGGCACAAAAGTAAGATAACATTTTTCTTTTTTAAAATTCAGACTATAACTTATAGCCTGTATTCCATGATGAGGAAAATATCACTCACTGTATTGTGTGAGCCTCTCAGTCATAAAATAATGAAGAACTCATAGAGGTCTCTTCTGTCCAAGAGGCTGCAACGTGAAAAGCAATAACGTGATAACTAGAAAATCCAGCCAAGTTGCTGGTTATGCTTTCTGTTCTTCTTCCTTTCGTGCTAGCTGGTGAAACACCCTATAGAAAACGGCTCTCTCAGGAACAGCTCCACCACTCCTCGATATTTGTCAATGATGCACGCATGACCCAAAGGTAGCTGCAGCCTCCCTGCTGCCACCACAGGCCTTCCTTGTGCGCCCTGAAGTGACACCTGCAAACTCAGGGTTCCAAAGTTTCCATATTCCCGACACAGGCTGTGTTGGGTTTGCAATAAACAGAAGAACTCTTGCCCCAGCCTACCCCATTCTTACCAAACAAAAATAAGGACCAAGGAGATGTGTTACTGAACTTTTAAAAGAAGCTAGAAATTCTGATTTTTATATGAATTTTCCTGTGTCATCTGTGGACTACTAATTACTATATTAAGAAAAAAATCTATGCAACTCAATCATGATATTTGAAAGATAAAAATCAGCAATTGATCTTAAAAAGTGATTTAGTACATGAATTGCTTGTTCTGAGGGTAAGACTCAAGAAAGGTCAGCACATTTTTCTTTTTTTTTTTAAATTTTCTATTATTTATTTATTTTTGCAGAACCAAGGATTGAACTCAGGCCCTTGCGCTTGCCAGGGAAGTGCTTATCTTACTAAGCCATCTCCCTGGCCCCAAATTTTCTCTTTAGAGATCTTGACTTCTTTGTAAAGTTGTATAGTCTTCCTTGGCAATGCTGAAGTGGCATTATGTGAAATAGGGGCATCTGTGGTTAAATATCGCCACCAGCATCCCCTGGGATGACTGACTTCTAGCCAACTGATGTTTTGCTGAAGTGTTTTTCTGACCTTACTTATCCAGGTGACTGACAAATTCTATCTCACAAAATACTGCAGCAATATTCATGAAAAATGTATTAAGAAATTGAATATAAAATAAAAAAGTATTTATGTAGTACTTGTGAAAACAATGAAATATTTCCATAGGCCATTTTTGTCCTAGAAATGGATGCAGAATCATTTCTATAGTAGAATCACTAGTTGCACATACTGAGCACCATCACTTGTGTTACCATACAATTGAGAAATAGCTGAAGTCACTGTAGTGTTCAGTCCTCACATGTATGGATTTGCCGTCATGTAGATTATAAATAATTGCTGGGGAAAAGTAAGAAATCAGTGAAAAATAAAAAAAATTAGTTTATTTTAGAATGAAAAGGGAAGTCATCATTTTAAATTTTTAAAATTTAAATTTCAAATATTTGAAAATTTTAAATGCACTATGTGAACTATTGGAATAATTAAAATGTTTTACAGTTTTGAGTAGTAAAATTTCAAGACAAATAATTTTGTATTTGTTAACTCAATTTTATGTAAAAAAGAGAAGTAGTTGATAAAGAATGATAAGGGAAAATGTGAAAAAGAATAATATTGACGTCTCTTCTGAAAGTTACAAATACATGAGAAGCAACTGCTTTTAACTGAATATTTAATAAGATTATCTTGATAAAACATTCTAAGATTTTATGAAATATTTTTCCTAATCTAACATTTCTATGCATGTTTTAAGATTTTTCTTCAAATTGTTCTTGTCTTCTTTTGTGATTTGTATTATTCATAAAACAATTTAGTTTTATATGGAGTACATAAGAAGGATTTTGGAAATTCTTAGGAATCATTCTTTAGAAAATAGATAAGATTTGCCTTTGACCTGTTTTTTATTTATTTATTTATTTATTTTTTACTGTTGGCACAAACAACTCATTTTTATTGTAGAAAAAAAAAGTTAAACACAGAAAAAAAAAAACACAAGAATCAAAATCATGTACAATCCCATTACCGATCAATAACAGTAATCCAAAAACTAGCATACTGGATAAGTTCCTCAAAAAATGTGTATCAGTAAAATGCTTTCCTGCCTCTACAATCTTCTTTTTTTTTTCAAAGTTTTATTGATAAACAGATAGCAATGAGACAGTTTCAAATCAAATCGGAAGTACAGTTTCAACAAATAATACACTGCATATATTCTTCTTAGTGGTTAATTGCTGTACAAGATGCGGGCTTGTGATCCTATTTACAAACACCATTAGAACAAATCATTCTATTCATTAAGAGAATGCAACTATATATCTATCCCAATCTCTTTGAATACACAGATACAAAATGGACATTCATCGGTATACCCCATTTTTTCTAAGTTCCGTTATTGAATATTATAGGTGTGTAAACTCAGCAAAATATTCTAAAAGAGTCCAGTAGCCCATAATAGCATTGGGTCTTCTGTTTAACTGGCAATGCCAGAAATTATTGACCTGAGTCCCCCACAGCTCCACTTAACAGCATGGCTTTATTTCTTATATTTCAACTTCATACTTTTCTACTGGATGGTTAAGACCAAGGTAAAGCAGGACCTATGCAACAAGAGTTGTAGCTTTTCGGTCTGAGAAGGTCAGTGAAATGCCCTCAGGATTTGTCCTGAGATCCTGTACCTCAGATTGTAGAACCTTTATCAGCGCAGCCATGTGGATGAGTCACGACCATTGCTTGGCCAATGTGCTCTCTGTGAAAGCCTGAGAGAGTGTCTTCTCCCCATGTGACTCTCCTTAGGCCCACTCTATGTCATTGATCACTTTCCTCTTTGGCCCCATAATCTTCTTGATCAGAAAATTTGGGACACTACTGAGGTACATGACGTTATAGTACAAGTTCTCATATGTCCTGAGTCTTAATTGACCTTAGAAGGCTAGGGCCAAAATGTTGGCTTTCCTTGTATCCCTCCTTTTTCTCTAATTTTTGTCTGCAAACTTAGGTTGTTAACCATCCAGAAGAAAAGCTTATTGTTATTATCAAACGATTTAGGCTATCAATCTTAACCTCACTATCTCACTGCATTTCAAACATCTTAGGCATAATAAGGAACAGGTATTTTTCATCAAGTATTGATATGTTGAACTTTAGGTCCCTACATAATATGATAAAAAATTTAAAAATTAGATTATATTTTAAAAAATAGGATAAAGAATTCTATGCTTCTCATGTTTGCACATGAGTCCAAAAATCTCACCATATATACCCTTGAAGCAGGACAGTCCCACAATATTCCTTTTCCTGTCTCTTGCTTTCATTCACCACCCCCTTCTTCTTGAACATCCATCTACCTGAGAGACATCTTAGCATTTGACCTGTTATTTAGTTATTATTTAAAATATAAATTATTTTAAATAAACTGTCTCTAATGTGGAGAAAAATAATTATATTAATCTTGTTGGTTTTATTCATTCAACAAATATTTGCTAACTAATATCCAATACTATGTAGAGTCTATTGTAGTCAAGGTTTACAAGGGAAAGGGACTAAACAGGACACATAATATATATTATTAGATTCTAGAAGTTACCCAAAGAGTCAAATTTAAAAGACTGTGGGGGATTTGTACACACACACACACACCCACACACACCCACACACACCCACACACACCCACACACATTAGCAACTCAACTAATCCAACTGAGGGCCTGGATCCCCTGGTCATGCCCTGCATACATCCAACTAAAGACTGAGAGCCCATGGCAGCATCCTCCACAAGAACACCTGACAATGTCCCCTGCAAGTCTGTATCAAGGACTTGCCCTGGGAAGACACCCAAGGTCAGTGGTGGAAGATAGAAAGTCTGCACCAGGGGATGAAGCATCCATACAAGCAGGCCGAAAGATCTGCACTGGAGCCAGGAAGCGATAGTCAAAGCAAGTACCAGAGCTCCCCCGAAGAAGAAAACTACAGCCATCCTCGGTGACAGGATCCAAGTTCCTCTTGTGATGAGAACAGCTGAATTCATATGAGGAAAGCCAGTGGGACAACTTTCTCCAGGACAAGCACCAGCACATCACCTTCCCTTCCAGTTCTCCTTTTATGCGGTTGGCAACAATCCTCAGGTGAGCCTTCTATACCCAGAACCATGTTGATTCAGGTCAGCTGGATGTTGTAAGTTCATCAACTCACCAAAATATGAGTGGAACACATGTGCACACCAATGAAAGTAGAGTCTAATGAAAGAGATAGATATTAAATAAGCAATCACGTTAGTAATAGAGAAAATGTTTACAGCAATGTGTGTTGTCAGAAACACATTAAGGAATCTGATTTATTGATGTCAATTAGGTTTTAGTGAGGAAGTGGTAATTTTGCAGATGTAAAAATGACTGACAATCAGAGGTGAAAGGGAATAGCAAAGAAACTGAAGAACAGGAGCCGCGGAGATGGCTCAGTAGAATAAGCACTTCCCTGGCAAGCACAAGGGCCTGAGTTCAATCCCTAGTTCTGACACAAAAAAAAAAGAAAGAAAAAGAAAGAAACTGAAGAAGCAGTATGTACCAGGTCCTTCAAGGGGGAGGGGGCATAATAGTTATGGAGAACAGAAATTCAGTGACAGGAGGCAAGAAGAGCAATATGCATGAGAGAAGTTTGTTAGAGTATCTATACAGCTTCTGGAGATGCTCTAATTATTTAGGGAGATTGGATAGAAAGACAGGGAGCAATTCCTCAGAACTGCCCTAAGACATGCCAATATCTGATGTTTGAATTGAGGAGGCAACTCTGGCAAGGGTTAAGGAGATTTAAAGGAAAAAAATCGGATCATGAAAATGTCATATCCAATGGGATTCACTGTTTTGGGAAAAGGGACCTGACTAGCAGCGCTGAGTACACTTGAGGTGTCCAGCGGAGGGCCGAAGCGCTAAGCAAAAAGGCCATGAATTTCCATTGACTCAAGCAGTATGTGTCTGGTTCAGAATAGCAGTGGAAGCCAAAGCGAGATGAGTTAAGGAGGAAGTGAAGAGTAAATAAATAGATGCAGGAAACATAGACAGTTCTTAGAATTGGTTATGACTGAATGCATTTAGGTAATGTGACTGGATTATATATTAAAAGACATGTAAAAAAACAATAGCTGAGTGCATTTAGAATATGCTACAAAATATTACAAGTGAAGTTGTTAAGAACAAAATTTTTCTTTCTTACAGTCCTGGTAGCTGGGATGGTTAAAATCAAAATTCGACCAGATCCATTGTGTAGTCCTTCTGTCCTTTCATGATGCATTCTGTGTCCTCAGATGGCTGAAGAGATATACAAGTTAATTTTATCCCATTCAGGGATGCCCTGTTTGCATGACTTGTCACTTCCCAAAAGCCTCATCTCTTGTCACAGTGGCCTTAAAGGATAGGTTTCATCACATGAGTTTAGGGAGGAAGGAGACTACAGCACCCAACAATTTCAGTCCTCAGTGTACACCCAAAGGAACTGAAAACTGATACTCAACTAAATGCATGTAATAGGTATTCATAACTGTCACTATATTTTTTATTGGCAGAAATGGAAACAGCCCAAATATTCATTAGGGGCTGGGTAGAAAAATGTATGATGATTTAAAGATATAATGTAGTATTTTCTGCTACCTAAAGGAATTAAATATTTATACACTCAACCATTTGAACAAATTTCTAAAAGCTTATGCTTAGGAATTGAAAGCACACAGAAAATGTACCACATTGTATCACTCCTGATATATTCAGCTAGATAAATCTGTATGAATAGGACACAAATTGGTGTTATCCAGAATTTCTAGAAACCTGGACATGAGGAAAAAGAGCATACTGGGTACATGATTTCCTTTTGAGGCGAAGAAAATACTTTGGAGCTAGACAGAGGTACTGGTTATGCAGCACAGGGAAAGGCACTGAATACCAATCAAGTGTTTCTATAAAATGATTCACTTTATAATATATAGTTTTTTGAAAATTTTAAAATAATGGTGAATATACACCATAAAGGAAGAGATTAAATAAAGGAAAAAAAAAGGCATCAAAATAAAATGTTCCTGAAAAGGCAAGAAGCAGTGAGAAAGAAATTATTGAGAAATGAAGAATCATAAATAACTACTACGAAGGCAACAATATACAATGTATTAATTATTGAAACCATTCTACTAAACTGTTTTGAAACTTCTCATTGCTATTTGTTTCTCAACAAAATTAGTAAAAAATAATATGGCCAAATTTGGAAGAAACTGTGGAGAAATTTTAACAAGGTTGTGTAAGGTATTCAATATACATAAACATGAGTTATCCTTAAATATATCTAGTATATAAATTAGGATTATGAAAGCCTTCAAACTCCCTAGAAAGTATTTTATTATAATATTATGCAAATTTTTTCATAAAAGTGGATTGAGTGATTAACTCAACTATGCACTAAAGAGTCTACAAGGAAACACTAAGAGCTTTTCCCCACATACTCCCTCCACTACCATATTATTAAAATTCAGTGTTTACAATTTAAATAAATAGAAAGGAAAAGGGCATCAGGGCTGGGAAGATAGCTTGGCAGTCTAACCACCTGTCTGGCAAGCACAAGAGCTCAAGGACCAGGGTTAGCTCTCCATCAGCACTTACCGCCTGACCCGGCACCAAGTCTGCCACAGAAGCCAGGCGTGGTGACAGAAACCTGTAATTCTAGCACAGGAGAGTCTGAGACGGGAAGACCATTATGTGTCCGAGCTGTGTAGTGAGACTCTGTACCAAATAAATAAACAAATCAATAACGATATTTTAAAAAAAAATTAAAAAAGAAAGAAAAGGGTTTCAGATACAGTTTAATTAGTGTATTTAATACTGGGAAGATAAAAATATTTGGTTTTGAAATTAACACCTTCCCTCCAAAATTCTATGTAAGGTTAACTGTAAAACCATGCTGGAACATACTAACTAATCAGTAAAATTTTATGTTATCAATCTTTTTTTTTCTTTATTTACTACAGGGTGTAGAGGATCTCACTACATTGAAACAGTGATCCTCCTGTTTCAGCCTCCCAAATTCTGGGATTATAGGCATTCTACCACGCCCAGTCTCAATTCTCAGTGTGCCCTGGGGGGCAGGGCTGGCATAGCACGCCCGGGATGGAACCCCAGTCTCTGTGTCTGCCTAAGCGGGCCCTTTAATCCGCTGAGCTATCAGGCCTGCCCTAATCTTTAATAAATGAATACAACATTTAAAATCTGTGCTAGCACCCTGTACCATAAAGATGTTTTCTGTGGTTAGTGATTTATGGTTTTCATGCCTGACACATCCGCAAATCAGAAAAATGTTTTTATCTTATGAAACATGTGGAAAGCTTCTATTGTTTTGGACTCATCAGTGGTCCCTGAAACCAGCTCAACTAATGACCAGACACAAAAAGAATCTGAAAGTCTTGTGAAGCATCCTATATTAACATCAAAATGCTGACTCTCTTTGAATGGCTCACTATATAGCGAAGATAACACTTTTATAGAACAAGAATCTTAGTGATTAATAATGTCGTTTCCAGATGTTTGGAAATTTCTTTCAGTTTCACCAAAAAATAGTTTATTTTTTCAAATAAGCTTCAGATGAACTAAACTTTTAAGAAGCCTATTTGTAGTTTTGGCTTTCCAGGGGTATGACAGTCTTTCCAGATAAGTAGATTATTATAACAAGGAGGGGGAAATTGAGAATGTATGTATTGGATAAATTGATAATTAGTTGTTCTTTCAAAGTTTGCAATGATATTTGATTGGTAATTGCCAGGAGACATTATCATGAATGCATACAATCTAGGCCTAGTGAAGAAAGTAGGTGACTTCTGTCTTACATCTCAGATTGAAAGAAAAGCAGGGGCTTGTGAGATAGTTCAGCAAACAAAAGCACCTGCTTAGGAAGCTTATGTAAGAGCAGGCACTGCGGTCAGATCCCTGGCACCACATGGTGTACCAGCCCTGCCCCCAGGGTGGGCTAAGTCGGCCACACAGTCCCGGCACGGTGGCGCATGCCTGTAATCCCAGCACTGGGGAGGCTGAAAACAGGAGAATCACTATGCGTCTGAGCTATGTAATGAGACCCTGAAACAACGAAATACATTAAAAATGGAAAGAAAAACAAAGCGTATCAGGAATTTATTTTAATATTTCCAACTCTGTTTTAAGAACAATAGGTGTAATGTAAGTTAAAAGTATTTTTATGTATATTGGTCTGAACCCTGATGGTCAGTTATGGAATATTGTCAATTTAGGTTACACCTGAGCTGAATTTAAAAATTAATTCAGTTTGTTCTCATTTTTTTATTTACATAGATATGTTAGGCATTCTACTTAGCAGCATACACATTTGGTTATTTATAAGTTAATATTTGATCTCACTGTAATGAATTTGCCAATATACAGAAAGAAATTCATATTTAAAACATGCACATATACATTCTAATAGTATATTCAGTGAAGTGCTTTTAATGACAAATGTAGGAAATAATTACACATTTGTCAGCGGACAGCATTGAGTGAACCCTGGCACCTCTGTAAATAGAGGACTATTCAGCTGTTAAATGTGAAGGCCCTACACTTTACAACAGAAGAGATTATATTTAAAAAGTACAATACAATTGTTCAGTAGGTTGCACACACGTTTGTATATATGCACACTCAGAAAGCTTTTAGCAAAACAGACTGGCAAAGCCTGGAGGTAAAATTGAAGTGTTTTTCACGTTATACACATTACTTTTTTATTTAAAAAAAATTAAAACAAAGAATAAAATTAAGACGGAATAAATTACAAGTGATACAGAATTTCACTTAACAAAACAATACGAATTTCCTAGTATTTGTTGTAATATGTGGTGTTAGCTTCCAACCAGTTATTCATATTACCAGACATATGCATGTAAAATTGGAAAAAGAAAGAAAAAAAGCAAGAAATGTATAGGAAATTAAGGAGAACAAGTACAATCAATTGAAAAAAGGAGACAAAACAAATTAAGATTATCTGCTTCTTTCCATAGACCAGCAGAAATGCGCTGTACAGTTGTCCAAACCATTCTTCTTACATACATAGATAAATCTCTTTCCTCCACTGCCTCTCCTGATAGCACTAGAAATTCGAGTATCATCAATATCTGGCTGAAACCATCAGAGAACATTTATGTTTTTTCCTCTGCTTTTAAAAATGGTAACAAATTATGTTAATGTAACAAAGGATGTAAGATATTTTGATAAAATATATTTCCTTATTTCTTCTATAATATAATTTATCCTAAATTATATTTGTAATCTATTGTAATTATGCATTTATAAATACCTTCTCTATAACTGTAAACTTTGTAGAACTTGGCTAACTAAACATAGCCTCATATATGAGTGATAGATTTTTAACAGATATCCATTGATTGTATGATCCAAGTAATAATCTGTAAGAAGATGGGCTTTGAAATAGGCATGATTTAATTTTTGTTTTTCCACCATCTCACTAATTATCATGGATATGTTACTTTCATTCCTAAGTTCCTAGAAAAACAAAATTGAGATAACAATTTTTATCTCATGGGACTTTCAGAATGATTACGTTGGAAAATATTTTTAGCCAAGTCCAACTCTGTGATTGTTGCACAGACAATTAGCAACAAAATTAGGAAATAGTTCCCTTTAAATCTATCATGTCCTCTTTGCACATGTTTAACACATTTATGTTTTTACCTGACAGAGTTCCTATTGCAATGGGAAAGAAATGACAAAAGCAAAAGATAAATGAACAGAGGATGTGGAACCTCCCCTGCTATCATAGGTAGTAGGGTGTTGGCTAAGGGAAATTAATTTTTAAAAAGTATGTTTTCATCACACAATTTTATTACTATGAACATAAATATATACTTAAGCATAAAAATGATATATAATTTTGCTCACAAAGGAGATTTAAGCAGTAGAAGCAATTTGAGAGTTCAGTGCCCAAAGCTTTATGTAGTATAATATATAATCCAATTACAAAGATGCAAGTCATCACTGGATGATAGTCTGAAAGAATTATAGTCATTTCACTCCCACCATATTATTTACTACTGTGTGTTGCTCAAGGTGAAAGGTTAAGAAAAGTGCCACGCTGGAGAGAGTTTGTTGTTCTTAAAAAAATGCTTGTCAGTTGTTCTTTGTCTAAATTTATTTTCCCTTTCTGGTTCATTTGTTTTTAAGTTAGGTACCAAGATTTAAGCTGTAGCCACCAGCTAAGAGAGCTTTTCAGTGTAGAACTAAATCATGAATTTAAATTAATAGCCTTTTCGTAATATTGCCATTGCCCAGTGGACTAATTACAAAACCACCAGCAGTAGGAAGGATACAAAAATGAAGCTACTCATATATTTGTGATGTTGACATTGGCATCCAGCTTCAGTGTGGATGTTTACCCAGTAGCTGGCCTTAATATCCTTTTCCAATAGGTTATATATTATTTCCAACTTGAATATTTCATCCTATATACAGTACACTAAGCAAACAGCTGTTAACCTTTGCATAATTAAACATATTTCATGAAGCATTTTTTGGTATTATAAATATATCCATTCACTCCTTTGCAGAATATTGTGCCACTGCCTGTTATAGAGTTTGAAGAGGTCATCCGTTCATAATGAAGTTCAATGAAATCTGAAGCCTGGCTGGAAAAGCCGTAACCATAACCATTTGCCATCTAATGAAGTATATTGGGAAGTGCAGATTGTATCATCATGAAATTTTTACACATGGTGGAACTCCATTTGTTAACAGTCACAGAGGATGAGACTGAGCATTTTAAATTCTACCACAATATTAAACTCATTATCATGTGAACAGATACAATCTAGTACAGTATTTAAGACATGGGTCATTGTTTTTGGTTTTGATTCTTATTACAGTTATGCAATTTTGACTTTTCAATTTAATAGCCAACTTCCTCTTTTCAGGTGTATTTGCTGCAGCACCACAAATAGTAGTTTTCTATATTAGTCTTTCTGAGATCAGACCATGTGATACTCATGTATCTCTATTGCTTTCTTGAAAGATCATAGCTTGCAGCTCAGATGAAACCATCAGGATAGAAACCTTTCAGGCAGGTGTTATCTAATAGGGCCAGCAGTTTTGAATGTTGGTTTTAAAAGAGAAGGCAAATGAAAATCCCTCTACTACTACTACTGAGCTGAATGGCTGAGGGAATAGCAATTCATACTTAACCCATTTATTTGGTCAGTCAGTAACATATATGCAGTGGCAACTTTGAGCCCAGCATTGATCTGGGCACAGGAAAAATAACAATGGACTGAAGACACATGAAAGGAATAATCCAGGACTTAGAGCAAATACCAACTGCAGTGACTCTTCCAAGGGAGTCCCTAGTGACAGTGGTGAGATGGAGCATGCCTAGTGGATCTGCATGCAAGCTGAAGCCAGGGAACCAGCACACATGCTTAGGAGCGGGGACTACAAGGGCTCAATCTGCCACAAGGGGAACCGCATATGTAGACTGCTACACACTGGCATGTTTGCAAGAGGGACTAAGAGAAAGCTTGCTTATTATAGAAGGCGGGTGATGGATTCACAGAGGGTGATGGATTCACAGAGGGCAGTGGCAGCCAGTTCTTGAAGGCGATATCAAAATTTCGGATAGATTCTTCAGCTGAGTGCTGCTTAACTTTTTTAAATACCATCATCTACCAATTTATATAATATTTATCTCAAAATTAAGAGACTATTGTCTATGTCCGGGTAATAATAAAGATTGCATAAGTTAAATATGTGTAATTTTTTAGAAATAAGGCCTGGTGCATTATAATCATTTTATAAATGTCTTGTAACAATAGCTATTATTCATCCTGTGGATGTTCTTATTAATAATATTCTTATGAAGTAAGCAACTTGGGGACTGTGATGGGAGGGTCCGAGCTGGTGGATCAGAGCCCACTGGAAATATTATTTATGCATTTGCTTGGTCTGCTATTTGTTAACAAACAGCAGCATTAGCAAATTTGTAATAATTCATGAGATATTATTAATGTCAGGGGGGAAATGAGAAACAAAGATGTATCTTTTCTTTAAACAGGTGAAGTGTAGACTATTGCTTCTCAACCAAGGATAATTTTGCTTCCACTGCTACTACTGTTTGGCAAAACCTGGAGGGAGAGTTCGATCCATAGAGAGCAAGAATTCTGCTAACACCCTGCATTCCACAGAACAATTGCTCATGATAAAGAATTTTCGATAGTGCTGAGTCTGGGAGCCCCTTACCTCGGGCGTGCTGGCAGAAGCAGAGCAGCGAAGGTAGCCAGAAATGTCTCTGTCGCAGCCTGGGGCACTGTACAGCTTGCATGTATCTCTGTAGCCTACCTCCTGCCAGACGCCTGCTTCCACGAGGCCTTTAAACTTGAAGGCTTGCGGGTCCCATTCTACTATCTTGTGGCACGGATCAGTTCAGACCTTTTAAGATATTACATGGATCTCTCTAATGTTTGCCATTTTCTCCACTTAGTATAGACTACAAACTAAACGTCATTTTACATATATATTTTACACTGTCTTGGAGCTACTGAAACATGTTCTCTTACTAATCAGCTTAAGCAACTTCTGCAGTGGGTGGTAATTGTCATTGACAATAGCAATCATGTGTTGTTGCAAAGGCAGTGGAGAAACAAGCGCATTATGTGGGAGTGTCGGATTTGTGATTTAGGTAGCACAGTGTCAAACATCTGCAAACATGCAAATTAAACACAACCATCTTTTTTTTTAAAAAAAAAGAGAAGATGAAGTTAGCATAATGTGTAAAATCTGGAAAAATGTTAACAAAGTATTTATTTGTCTAGAATAAAATAAGGGCTTAAATAGCTAATGTGCATTATTGATTGTGCCATGAGATTTTCTATACAATTTCTCAAATTTCCTTAGGGATTTCTACATTTCTTTTTATGGCAACGTTGCTTTAATTGGATGTCAAGTAATAGAAATGGCTGGAAGCACCCATGTTTTATGGTTTCTAATTTCAAGATTGAATAAGAATGCCTACTCCTGCAGTGGGTTTTTTTCTTGTGAGTGCATGTATGTATGTAAGATTTCAAGTTCTCATTTAAAAATAATTTTAAGTGGTATGGGGAGATAGCTCAGTAGAATAAGCCCAACAAGCGCAATGGCCAAAGTTGGATCCCTGGTTCCACATAAAAAAAAATAATAATAAAACTAAATAATTTTAAGCATTGATAAAATCAGTAAATACATCTAATAATCCGTCAAGCATCATATATGTATATTAATTTGTCTGTGTGCATAATTTAATATTTTATTAGGCATTCCCTATTTTATTAGGTGGGTTATAAGACCCTATTAAACTCAAACTTCACTTTTTACAATGGATAGATGACAAGATTGCCTCTCAGACCTAAAAAATATTTATAAAATTTCATAGCACAGAAAAAATTTTAGGTGAAGTAAAACACGTGTAATATTTTAAAGATTGCAAATATTTATTGCACATTAAACCCAGCAATTCATAATAATAATAAAATATCAGAGTGATGACTGAGGTTACTATGTAAAAGCCACACAGTTCACTGTGATATTTTAAAGCAGCAGTCAATCTGCTCATATCATTCTTTTGCCTACCAACTTTATATTATTTTTCTTTACTCTCAGAATAAAAGCCAAACTCTCACTTCGGCAAGCGCATTATGCACCCTCTACATGCCTTGCCTGCAATTTCCACCCACATGTCCCAGGACCTTTCCATAGGCTATTCCCTTTGTTGTAATCCCCATCCTAACTGTTCCTTTGTGTTACTCTTGTGGTTAATCATTCAGATTAAGTTGAATATCGATACAATGCAATGCATACTTGGAACACCTCAAACTATCCTTTATATTCTTATTATGATGGTCATTTTACTTTGAATTTAAATAGTGCTTTCATACAAAAGGCAACTATGCATTAACATAACATTTTTTTTTGCTCAATTTGTGATGCATATACAGGTTTTCTCTATTTTATATACTGGCAATTAATTTCCTGTAATGATTCATTTATAGAAATGATGAGACCACAATGAAGAGATTGGTAGTTATAAATATACTTTTGGGTATTTAGTGTTTCTATTGAACTGAGCCTATTCTCGTTCTCAGTTGATGTTTGCAGTAGTTCCTTGGGTCTTTATAAAATTTATTTTCTCAAGAAACTTAATTCAGCATCTACTATGATGTTGATTATTAGGGAAAAAACCTCTTCTACCTCGAGGGTTCTGGAAAAAGAATACAAGAATGTAAAAATAACTAATGATAGAAGTTATAAGACTATGTTGATTGCAAGAAGAAGCTGGTACATGAATCAGAATAGAAGATGCTTCATTCTGACTGAAGACGTGTAAAAAGCTTATTAAAGACACAGATGGGGCCTGCCCCACCCCCAGGTTGTGCTAAGAGGTGATTGAGACTGGATGTGGTGGTGCACGCCTGTAATCCGAGCGCTTGGGAAGCTGAAAACAGGAGGATCACTACGAGTCTGATCTATGTAGTGAGACCCTGTAGACCCTGTCCTAAATACATAAAAAACAAAACACAGATGATTAGAAGAAACCCCTACGATATTTGCTTTAGCAGTTCAAGGTTGTAGACTGACAATTTATAGTTATAGCAGCCATGCAAGACTTATATAACTGATCTGGGGACCAGACTTTGAGGATAACAGACTTTAAGAGTTGGAAAGACAGTTATTCATAAAAATTTGCATATGGGAACCAGAAAATGTGTAGTGAATTTAAGGTTATCTGATACCACAAAATTCAGGTGTGTGTGTGTGTGTGTGTGTGTGTGTGTGTGTGTGTGAATTAGTAAAAAAATAAGAACACTGCGTACATTTTAGCCCTTTCTCCTTTTCTCTAATCTTCCTTCCTCAAGCTATTGAATATACCCACATATTTTTTCTAGTTACAAAAGTTGGCTGCCTTGTAAGCACTGCACCTTTGACATTTTCCCTTAAAACATATATTCTCTTTCTTTTTTTCTCGGGAGAACCTGACTGAAGCACTTGGTGGTTACACAGCTGTGAAGGTCCAGTTTTCAAGGTTCCCACATTAGGTCCTTGCTTTGCTATTTATGTGACCTTGGGAATGTTATTTGACATTTGCTTTCTTGGTTTCCCTCTATGTAATAATAGTTTCTAATCAACATTTACACCATAAAGTTGCTGTGTGGATTCATGAGATAATATATCTACAGTACGCAGAACCAGTATGGCCAATGCATGCTGGCGTATGTATGAACTTTTTGATTTTTTTTTTTTGTTTTGTTTTGTTTTTTCAGTACCAGGGATAGAACACAGTACCTTGTGATTGCCATGCAGGCACTTAAACCATGGAGCTATATCCCGGCCCCCATATATTTGAATTTTTAAAAGCTACAGGACACATTGCCATCAGTCCCCTAGAAACCCTCCTCATCACTTCAAGCACATGTACCCCATTATTCTTGCTGAAGCAGTTTTAAAAATCTTTTGTGAGTACTTTTCTTTGCACTATGCTGGCTGCCTCAATGCCCAGAATTGATTTGAAATGTCTACCTTCCATGATCATTTTGACTTTAGGAAAGGTCAGAAGTCCCAAGGTTTTGATGCAGTGAAGAAGGTGCACTAGCATGTAGTGTAATATATTTTTCAAGCCTGTTTTTCCATTTGATGGTACTTGGCAGCAATGTTCCCCATTTTTTGTTATATCTCGTACAGAACACATAGGAAAGAAGGCATCCAGAACTGCTTATGAAAGTAGCGAGAGCAATTAGCACAGTGTGCTCCATCCAAGGTGGAGTATGTTGAGGGGAGATTAAAGGTTATTTGTCTTTTACTGTGATAAATGTTTCAAATGAAAACCTTCACTGTATATTTCGTTCACCCTATGGAGGTCTCAACTCCTTGTAAAAGTGTTAATGATCAGTAACTTTTTATTATTGGATTTGACAGCATTTCAAAAAGAAGGGGTTAAATGCTATTTAACTGTAAGAGTTTAGTTATTTCTCTTAGCAGTTTATACATATACGTAAATGAAGAAGAATAATTTCAACAAGTGTTAAAAAAAGTTGGTGACTCGGGTGTCCAGATTCCTGGATTAATATTTCTGCACACAGGAAATTGAACATCATTCCAACAAAAGATACTACTCATAGAAATCCACAGATTGCAGAAGCATACAGACAGAGGTGAGAATCACATTAAAAAAAAATTTCTGTAACCAAACAACTAAAAGAAAATTAGGTATTCTTTTGGATCTTATTTCACTTTACTTTGGAAATAAAACTTAAAACAGTACCATTCCAGCCAAACCTAATACAAAAATTTGTACAAAGTTTCTGGCACAGGCTTCCAATACTACAAATTTGTTGGTAAATGTTTAATTTCTCTTTTCTTTTCTAAATGGTTAAATAAACCTCTTGCTTTTAAGCAGGAACCTTTGCCTATTATACCAACAGAATGACTAATGCTACACAATGTAGATCTTGTGCAGATTTTTAGCATCGTGAAAGTGAAAATATTCTCTTTCAAGAAGACTTAGAAACTGCTGCCAAAGATTTTGCCTAGGATCATCCTATTCATCTATCTCTATACATAATGAGGACAGTTGTCAATGGTCACCATTTGGGAATGCTTTCATGCACCTGGCATTGGGCCCAAGTCCTTGACGCACAGTGACCTAAGTATTTTATCCTTACAATTCTAAAACTATTTCTAACACTGTGAGGCAAGTTTTGCAAGAAACCAAATACCATAAGAATGAATAACTGTAAAGCCCTTTTCGACTTGACTTCTATTTAATTTATTAGGACATTTTTTTTCCTATGGAAGGTGGGATAAAGGAACAGAGTATAAATAATGGCCTTGACTAGAATGATTGACATGCTATTTTGAAAATGAATTGAATCTTAGCTTTGAATTATGTCTCCAAGAATTTCCAGAGATTTGTGGGGAATAGTATGGGAATGTTGTAAGACTCATCCTAATGACTGTAGGAGAAGGATGTGTTTTTCTGTACAGCCCCTTTTTTGTATGTACTTGTCTCCATATAGAATGGCGAATTGGACTGTACTTATTTCTAGAATGTGCTTTGTTGTTTTCTTGCCTCTGATTTTGCCTAAAAGGTTTATTTCCTCTCCCTTAAATACCTTTGTCTACTTTTTTCACTTATCCGAATATGATAAGATCTTCAAATTAGTTTGATTGTCTTTCTTTATGAAGTCCTACCTACATCATCTGAGTCATTGCTGATTTGAAACTCTAATTTGTACATGTCACTAAAATATTTATAACGTAATTAACATATGCACACATTTGAAAAATAGAGAAGAGCCTTAAGAACCCTAATAATTACTTCCAATTTCAGTAAAAGGAAGAAAATTCTTTACATATAGTATTTACATATGTAAATAAATTTAAGGATGCAAGTATGCATATGTTTTTGTATATCTAGATATGTACAAATTTTGTATTATCTGTTATTCTGTCTCTTTCTAATTTATTTAATATTATAAATAAAATGTTAAAAACATGATAAAATATTAGAAACTTTGACTAGTGTCTTTTTCTCTGTATATCCACAGAAGTCCTAGAGGTATCTTAGGTCTAAATTGTTTATAAGTTATTATGACATAATGAACATGTAAAAAAAAAGTAGTTTTCAATCTGTTACTCATCATATCTGGAGGGTTTTTTTTGGGGGGGTATGGGATATTGAACTTGAGACCTGGTGCTTACCAGGCAGGTGCTTATGCTGCTGAACTATGTCCCCAGGCCTTTGAATAAATTATTTATTGCTAGTTTTTGGAGAAAATTTCTTAACTTACAGGGTTACCTGATAGGATTTAGTAAAATGATGCAAATAAGACATGAAATACAGTGCTTGGCACATAATAAAAACACCCTAAAATTATTATTTATATTAATCACATGGCTATTATTTATTCTTTCATTTGACATAAATTAATTGTGCAAAAATATGCTCAATATAACATAATTTTAAGCCCCTTAAAAGGTTAAAAATCTATTTAAGGCCCTTTCACTGCACAGCAGTATTTCCACCATTAACAGTGTGATATGGATAAGCATAAGCATCTAACAAATTAGAACAGCCAGGACTTTGTTTTTAAATATGAGGTAGTCATATAAAAAATTTTCAGGGAACACAATTTTCCATTACTCAATAGAGATTTTATAATGAGCTATCCAATCTTGTAACCTACAACATCAGAAAATTTTCTTTTATCTCTCCTATTCTATAGTAAAGGGAAAACCAAAATAGCTCAGTCGTGTCCAGCCCCTGTCAATTAATGCCTGGAACTGGATTAACTATGAGCAAACCAATTCAAGTAATGCTAGACTCACCAGCTGTCAGACAGGGTTAGCTTCCTTGGAGGGACCACCTACATATCCTGTTGCCAAGGAAAACAACCTATAACATCATCCTTTTTTCAGGGCACGGGTACATTTCCACCTCCTCCTTACAAAACCTTTAGACCTGCGGGAAAACCAGAGGGTATAGATTAAAATGCATGCCTAGTAAAACAGCTTCAGAGCTGCTTGCACACTCTCCTACATAGTATTCAAAAGAGAATCCCAAGGACTTAGCTATTGTCTCAGCTCTGCATTTGATCTCTGTTCATGCACAAATATTGGAAGCTAGCATTCTGCAAAGGGCAGGAGGGTTACATTTCAAGTACTTAACATAATCAAAAATACTGTTTATATTCTTTATACATGAGCCATACAATGGGTCCACTGCACTCTTTTGCTTTTTCCTTTGAGTCTTTGTTGTTGGCTAAGAACATTTTGAATTCTTTTAAACAGTGAGAATCAGTTCATAAGACAACTGTGTGTATATGTGTGTTCCAAAGATCAGAAAAACCAGAGACTATTAAAATGAAATCTTACACCAATTCTATGGGTTATGAGGCCCACCTGGGTCCTTACTGACTGTGTTCCATTGGAGTATTTGACTAGAAACACCTGTTGTTTTCTGTGTAGCACTGTTGGGAAGAGAAGGTATGAGGCCTTAATGTGCAGATTAGAACACATGGCTGGGGCGTGAACCTTGGTAAGTCATAGTAAAGCAAGAGTGTAAATACTGGAGTATGCATTTCTTTTGTCAATTCCAAGCTACTTTTGGACATTTTTTGGCATTTTATTCCTTGCATTTGGCACTATAGACTATTTTAATAATGTTTATACTCTTCTTCAGCTCTCTAGCTCAACAAGCTGTTAAAAGAAGCCACATTTAAACAAGGATCCATGCATCTTTTACTGCTCCACGAGGAGGGTAACAGGCTGTTCCCGAGAATAGTCTGTAAAGGATCTTCTCCAAATAAACTACTTTAATGCTAAGCAAAATGCCACATATGTAAAATAGGTAATGCTGGATTATATAAAATGCTTTTTGAAAGATGAGGGAAAGGACTTAGTATCAAATAAATCTGTCAGCCTGAGGAGTTCCAGAAATAGCTGTGAAGATGATTTGAATCAGTTAGTTTTGCAATTTCTATTTACTTCTTCAAATTAGTGTCGTCTTATGAAAGAAGCTTGTAATAATTCATTTGACTCTCCATGAACCGGTGGCCATATTATGAGTAGATCTTTAAGGCCTCTTCTAAGGCCTAATTTAATCTTTGCATAAAACTCTCTTACTTATTACTTTTTCCTTACAAAATTTCCATAATTCAAATTTTTAAAAAACAAAAAAGCAAAATAAAACATTTTTGTATATAACTGTTAATGTGATGCAACGCAAATGGAAAATTAGCTTTAATATATAATATAATATAATATAATATAATATATAATTTATCAAGAAAAACAGTGAAGCAAATGTGCTTTGTTCTTAGCAATAGTAGTTCATCTTGCAGATGTGGAAATATGAATCACAAAGCACTAGGAATTAGTTAATCTATTTGAAAACATAGGATGAATTTTGGGATAGCAAAGTACCTCTGTTTTTATACAGTCGAGGTCTTTTCTTCTAAGAAATGATAGGTTTATCTTGTTTGAAAAAGCAAAATCCACAAAGATATATCTACAGTATATAGACAGGCCAAGCAAAATAAAAATCATTTCTTAAATTGTTAATTTCATTTTGTCACACCAGGATGTATTACCTAATCTATAAGCATCAACTGAAAGAACTTTTAAAAATTCAAAGATCTGAAGTTATCAATTAGTATATTTGTGATAATAACTCTTTTTGTGTATTTTTGACAAATGCCCTGGAAAATTCTCAGGCTACAGAAATTATGAAAAACTCCATACTCTATAATTTTGTCTTCAAAAATCCATTATTATACTATTGTACAAAAGTTTTCAGAAATATATTAATCTGTTTAAAAATGGTCTCTGTCTACATATTGGGAAAACTTGTATTTTTAAACCCTTGTCCAGTTATAAGATGAAGATCCCTGAAATCTGCTTTTATGTTTATGGTATCTGCATGTCTATAATCTGCAGGAATGACATTTCTTGGAGTCCATGTAGAGTTTAGCTATTCAATCAACATTCTGCTCAGTGAGCAATCGCATCCAAAGCTAAAGGGAAATGATCCCAACTGAGATGTGTGACAAGAACTGATACCGGGCAGAAGCAGTTAGAATACTTGGCAGGTGACTGGAGCACCACACTTGCCATGTATGGGTTTCCTGGAATTGAGAATTGCACTTTCATAAAGGATTGCTTTCCAATTTTGGTTGCTGTTGTTGTTTTTTCATAAAAAAAGATTAAAAAAGAAAGAAAGAAAGAAAGAAAGAAAGAAAGAAAGAAAGAAAGAAAGAAAGAAAGAAGCCTAAGATCCTGGCCGCTGTCCATGGTGCTAAGCGTGGCATCTTCGGGAGATCAGCACCCTTTAGAGAGCTGGTTTGTGAAAAATCCTCCAAGGAATTCTGCTTAAAATCACTGTCCGCCTGGTAGTTCCAGGTATATGTGGGACCACATTCCACATGCTAATCAGAGAGTTCTCCCCTAAGTCCCATGAACTAAGGAAACTTGAAATCAGTTAGATGCGCATGGTTGACTTTTAGTAGGCTTTAGAAAAAAAAAAAAAAGTGACAAATGGACAGAAGTTGAAAGTCATACTTTAAAAAGACAGACTTAACCTCTATTGCTCACTTGGCTCATTGTAGCAATTTTAGAGGCTGTGTACTCAACGTTTTGTGTGAACTGTGCTCTTGTACCCACCCATTTGACAATTAAAATGGAAGGATGTGGATAAGCCATTGTTTGTTTTTCTATAGTGCCATCAGTGTGCGGTGCACTGAACAATAGTCAGGGCACGGCAAACAAAGGCGCTGCCCTACAGAGCTTACAATCAAGCAGCGAGATACAATGCAGAACAATACAACTCAGAACAAGCATGTGGTGATTAACAACCTTTCTAAGTGGCATTCTTTGCAGAACAAGAGGGGTTTTTTTTTATAACCAGTGGGTGGGGGGAGGGGCGCGTGTACATTAATTGAGAAGCCGTTTCATCTGTGGGGACTTTGACTGAAGACACAAATCAGCCTTGGGTGAATAGACCAAGGAGAAAAGAAGATTGGGAGCACGGCACGATCAGTAATTAAAGATTGCAGGGCAGCGTGTCTTTGGACCGAGTGAAGTAGAGAGCTCCTGAAAATAAAGTAGTGCAGCCACGTTATGATACAAAATAAGAACTCAACATTTAATAAAGTGGGGTTCCCTCATGCCAGGATTTTGAAGAAGTCATATTTAAAAGTATCCGTGGAGTGCAGACAGGGAAACGCATGCATGATGTGTCCAGCACATTAAAGTTTGAAATGGTACTAATCCTGGAATTTTAACAGGCTTTTGTGAATGGGAGAGTAAACATAAAAAAGAAAATGGTATAATTCCATTTTCTGGAGTCAGTTGTTGAACAGTCATGAATCCAGAACAGTATTTATGAAAATGAACATATTTTAAAAAATATATCTATAAATCCTATAGATAATTGTGCCTGAGATAATTTGTGTGTGTGTGTGTGTGTGTGTGTGTGTGTGTGACATTTCAGTATGTTAGATTGACTATGGAAAGAGAGTGAAAAATGTATTTTCTCTCCAGAAATCACAGGTCATATTTATCAAGTGCTTTCTCTGTCAAGGTACTTTTTCCAGCAATACTGTAAGTATTGCATTTAAAACTTGCAGAACCTATAAGCAGTAGTATTAGAACCCGATTGTACAGATAAGTAATGGGAGACTCAGAGAGACTTTCATCTTGAACAGCTGAACCATTTGAACCCAGTGGGCCAGTTTTAAAACAAGTACATTAGCCACAAGGTTGTAAGTTTCTTTCAAAATTCTAGATTCACATTCTCAAATTAAAAAAAAAAAATTGCAGAAGGTTAGGGCAGTAATTGTTCTCAGCCTTGGGTAATCCCATGTAGGTTTTTCTTTACTGTTTTTACATTCTGTGCAACATCTACTATTAATTGGTGAACTGGGATAAAGAAGATGATTTTGTCAAGGTTAATACATTCATTATCTAAAAATCTGGACAAAATAATCAAGAAATAGGGAAGAACACCATGTACACTCTCCCATTCTCCTAAAAGTTATGGAAAACTCTAGAAAAATAATAAACATAGCAGACTAAATCTTGAGTCTGTGAGAAACACTGTCAATATTATTTTTCTGTGCTTGCTTCTTGCAGGAGACTAAGCATGATAAACTGTTGAACAATATTATATTCAAAAAGATTATTGCTGAATAAAGGGAATTAATAGATTTATTAAGGGCCAGCCAAATAGCTCAGTGAATTAAAGCACCTGCAAGCAGGTTCAGGGGCCAGGGGTTCAATCCTTGGGCCTGCCATGTCAGCCTCAACCCTGGAGCACACTGAGATTGCAATTGAGACTGAGTGTGGTGGCATGTACCTGTAATCCCAGCTCTTGGGAGGCTGTAACAGGCAGATACCTATGTGTCCAGTCTAGTAGTGAGACCCCGAACACCCTGTAGAACTTTCCCTAAAATACAACAACAAAAAAACAGATTTATTACGTATTATTTTTTTCAGATATATCAAATATCAAAGATGTTTCTTCATTATCAGGGATTTTACTACTTTTTTTTAGTATTGTGGGTTGAACCCATGGCCTCATACTGGACTATTTACCGAGCCCTTCTAAAAATTAATTAATAATTTATTTACCTGTTTTATTTTGTGATGGGGTCTTGCTAAGACCCTCAGTTGTCCAGGCTATGCTCAAACTTGCCATCCTCTTCATTCTGCCTCCCAGAGTATTTGGATCACAGGTCTGTGCTGCCGCATCTGGTTTGTTTTGGATTTAATTGTACCCAAGCTATCTCTTTATCCCACAAACTTTCCTGTAGTTCTTAGGTGTGACTTATTTTAGTTAGCATTTTATTTTAACATTCTGCAGGTCGTAGAGCACCTTTTGCTTTAGATCGGAAGACATAAAAACCAAATGCCATAGGAAACTTATGCTTCCCAAATTGTGATGACAACCCTAAAGGGGCTGGGACTCCTTGTTCAAGGATGTGAAAATAAAATGCCAGTGCCATTAAATAGCTTTTCTAAAATAAGTTTAAGCATACATACTATCTGTGTTTTTTGAACCTAAATTGCAAATTTTTCTCAAGTCTTAACTACCAACATGTGCTTCACCAAATTAATAAAAAGAATCCAGAAAATTTGCTGTATTTGTATAAGAATTTTTAAGCCTAAAGTGATTTTAAGCACATACATATCTGGCTTTTAACTATAATAATACAAGCTATAGTCAACATAAGCAAAAAAGCAAAAATAAGCATGTAAGTAGAAATAAAAATATCAATAAGAAGAAAAAGGTCCCAAAGTATGTTTTGCATCAGATGATAATAATGTAAGATTTCAAGGCCTAAAAATTATTTTGTCTTTTTTAGATTTGCCTCCATTGACTCCTTCCTCATCTTGCTAATCCTTCTTCTTATGCTAAAATGTCATCAAAGATTTCTTAAAGTAACAACAGATATGCAAGTACTCCCTATCAAGTAACTATGGCATTTTTCTACCTTAAGAATGAATTTGTCCAATGTTCAGTTTATTTTTTACAAGTATTTCATCAGTCCTTTGTGCCCCAGGAGCTACCAATTTCCAAATATAATTAATGGCTTCTTTTTTCTCTGTACTTTTTTCTATACTGAGATATAATGTAGATGCAGCAAAGAAGCACAAATAGTGAGTAGCTTTGAGTGTTTAACTTTGTAATCCGCTTATTCATGTGGACATGGGGCATGTACATCCTTCCAGAACATTCCTTTGTTCCATGAGCTGAGTGTGCCAAGGTCTGCATCAAACATGTCCCCGAAAGCTTCACACACTCCCATGGGAATGTTGGGAGTGGCTCTGTCACCTGTGTTAGTGTGGGATCGTAGATATGTGATGCTAGATCAGGGGTTATGATGACAAGTGTGCCATGGCAGAGAGGCGTGGAAGATCAGCCAGCTGACTACAGACCAAAACCTCTGCCAACTGTCAGCCCTAGCAAACCATTCCTCCCTCAAATTCTGGGTGGCAGGTGTTTATCTCGGAAATAAGAAAGTGACTAAGACAAAGTGTGATGAATGAAATCAAAACTGTTGTTGCCTCCAGGGAGTTGGGTGGAATATTCTGTTTGTATATTTTCATAGTAGATACCTTTTTTTCCTGTTGTACATCTTCACATAAATGAAATTATACTTAGATCCTCTCTTGTATCTGGCATCTTTTACTCAATAAAATAGCTTTGGGCTTCATCCAAGTTGTTATGTGTAGCAGTAATTTTTGGTTTTTACTACTAGATGTTTCCTATTATATGAAAATACCTCAGTTTATTAACCCATTCTCTTTCTGGTGTGTGCCTTTTGGATTGTTTACATTATAGGACCATTATGAGTAAAGCAGCAACAAGTATTCTTGAATAAAATTTTTGGAGAATAGCCCTTCATTTCTTTTGGATAAAGGCCTGGTAATTGAAATGCTATATCATAAGGTAAATGTGTATTTAACTTTAGAAGAAGTTTCCAAGCTACTGTATTCTCCAGGGTGTGTGTGTGTGTGTGTGTGTGTGTGTGTGTGTGTAGTTAGGCATTCTCATAAACAATGTATGCATTATCTATTTACTTTATCTCCTTGCCAATATCTGGTGCTCACAATCTGTTTAATTTGACCATTCTGATAGGCAGGTAACAGTATGTCAAAGTGATTTTTGTTACTGTTGTTGGCTTGTGTATTAAATTATTTTGTATTTTTGTGGGGCAGTAGATTGAACCCAGGGATTTTAGCAATTTAGACAAGCACTCTGCCACTTAGCTTTATTCCCAGACCCTTGGTGTGATTTTTTTTGAGATTATGTATGTCTCTTAATGACTAATATTGTTGAGAATTTTTTCTTGACTTTGCTGTCTCTTTGTAAAATATTTGTTTAAACACTTACTCCATATATATATATATATATATATATATATATATTTTAAATTAGTCTTATTTAATTGTAGGAAAATCCTATTTCATACAATTACAGAAAATAAATAAAAATAGAGTGTGCACTAAGATATAGAAAAACATACTCAAACCATAAAGCTCTCAGAAGAAAATAGGGAAATATTTTATAGCAATACAATAGGAAGAAGTTTCCTAGATGAGACTTAGTAAACTATCAACAACATGAAATACTGAGGCATTATATTATGTAAAAATTAACAACCTCTGCTTAACATCAGGCAGGGCATAGACTGGGAAGAATTATTCACAATATATATAGCTGACAAGGACCACTAGGCAGAGTGTATAAATAACTAATGATCTTTTAATTATTAAATATATAATATTTTCACTTCTTCCTTTTGCAATTTCAATATTCACATCTTTTGACCCCATTTAGCCAACTATTTCTTGAACATTGCTTCATTGTTAGCTGTTGCTGTTTTCCTCAGTGGCATACTTTTCTCACTAATTTGTTCATCTCAATCTCACAGTTCTCTTGGAAGCGCTTTCTGATACTTCTCACAGGATCTCTCTACTTGCAGACCTTGCGGTCTAGCCTTTCCATTTGGATGCTCCAACTTCTAGTCCCTTAAAGTGTGATCTGCCATGCTGGAGCCGCGCCACCGCCCGTGACCCCCTTGGAATTACAGAGCCTGTATGCCAGTCCTATTGCACTGAATCTGCACTTTAATAAGATCCTCGGGCAACTCCAATATATACACATTAAAGTTTAAGAAGCATTATTGTCATTTTATATCCAGGACTTCAGTGGTCTCCTCTGGTGATCGTTTCTATGTAAGTCCATACCACGCTACAGTATTCCAGATTTACACGTGTGCTAACCATCTCCAGATGGCTAGGGTTTAAGTAGGTATATAAAACACAATATGTTCAAAACAAAGTTTGTTGGTATCTTTCTTTTTATTTATTTCCACATACCACTTAAAATGAGAAGCCAAGTCAATTGCCTTACACATGACTGAAATAATTTGTAAATCACAAAGGCAACTACAAAAATGATGTTGCAGTATTTAATTCTTAATTATTTAAGACTTACAGGCATCAGGACTGAGTTGATGTAGAAAGAAAAAGACAAGAAAAAATATGGTGAATAAATACAACTAGTGCCCAGTAACACAGTAAAAGAGAGATACTTATTTATGATCATCCTAAATGAAAGTTCAAAATTCAAAAATCTTTTCTTGCATGCAACCAGTTTAGCAACTTATAGGAAGAGAAATCTAAAGGCTGTAGATTTTGTATATATCTGTTACATGATGTTAGAATATTATCAATCAAAACTGAAAGCAGGGCTGGTGAGATAGCTCTGTGGACTAAGTGCCTGCTTAGGCAAGTGCAGGGACCTGGCTTCGATCCCCAGTACTGCATGCCATGCTGGCTCCACCTCCAGGTGCCCTGAGCAGGTCACTGAAACCTGGCGGGTGGTGGTGTGAGCCTGTAATCTTAGCACTGGGGAGGCTGAAAACAGAAGGATCACTAACTAGGAACCCAAGCTGCATAGTGAGACCCTGTACCAAATATGTTTAAAAAAAACTTGGAAATAAAAGTAAAGTTTATTGCAGTTATGCTTAGTCTCAGCAAAATCAAACTATTTTACTGAAATATGAAAATGTAGAAGGGTCACTTACATCATATAATGATTAAAAAATCATCATGGAATTGCTGGGCTCAGTTGCACACCTCTAATAGGTAGGGAGTCAGAAGGCAATTTTTAAGTGAAAATGTTCCATTTTCTTCCCAAATGTCAGAATATTATTGTCATGTCACACAGTAGACTTTCCTTACACTTATGTAAGGTGAAGGGGCAGTTTCATTCATTTCAATTTGAACATGAAAGAAATTTTCAGTGATGCTTTTGACGCTATTCCTGGCTCATTTCTCCAAAAACAGTGGCTTGCTAATTGTCATACCTCAGCACAGTGTTGGACTAAGTACATAAGATAAAACAGTAGCATCATAGCCTGGAAGATGGTGGTGACATTTCCCCCATATTTATGCTAATAATCATGTCATTGATTAATTATGCTTAAGAGTGTGCACGTGTTATTTTATGTCCATTGATGAAATTCATACAGCATTCTGATGAGGTTTTTGAGAGTTGGTATTACTTTCTTTGTACTTCCAAGCTCTAGAAATACTACTCAGATGGTCTAATTCCAAAGTCAGCATTATTAACTATTCTAACACTTTCCTGTACAAATTTGCACATTTTTCTTCCAACTCTCCCATTTGGAAGAATAGTATAAGACGGGAGAAATCCATCCGCTCTACACCTCTGGAGGGTAAATTTTCTGCTCTGTGGAGTCAGAAGGAGAGGATTCATCAGAGAAATAATACAAATGATGACAGCTGTGTCCGCTGTATGGAGCAAAGGAAAGGAATTACAGCTTGGCATCACAGTATGTTTGGAAAGTAAGGGCTTTACGAATCCTAAGAAGAAATTTCATTTTTGAGTGATCCGTCAATGCTTTGTGACACCTTCAGATTAGGGCAAGAAGTATCCACTCTCTCCTAATAGGGGCACACATTCACACCCCTCTCTTTGTCTCAACATAAGCAAAGACCCCCAACTTACCACTTGTACAACTAGACACATGAGTGTTTCCAGCTGAGAAAATGAATTTTTCACACATAGCTGGAGTCCTAACCCTGAGCAGCCATAGCCTCCTCCCAGTGTACAGGCTTTCAGAGTGAAATCGGGGCTGCTGACAAGATCCACATTTTCAATCTATATTCATCCACACAGCATCATATCTTCTTGGGGAGGGTATTGTCATGCAGTTGAAGCTAATGTTCTGGCAGGCTTTTATCTTGCTAGTCTATCATTACAATCCCAACTGAACCAGAAGGCCTCAGGGAGTTTCTGTTGCTCTCAGTCAATCAGAATGGCAGTAGCTGGCTTTTCGTAATAGGCTGATCCAAAGGATGCAGCTACTCTGTGGGGCTCCCACATCAGGTATCTTTCCTTCTTCTGGAATAATTAATTGGAAAAAAAGTGAATAGCATTAGATTTCTGTAGTATCTGATCAAGCCATAAGTTGCCATTAGTGTTTATAAATTTCTCACTATTGTGTCTACATGCCACCCAATAATGTGCTGCAAAAAAAAAATAAAAAATAAAAAATAAAACTCAGGAATAGCTTTATCAGCTCTGCAGCTGTTAACTGCATCTTCTGAAGGCGTCAGTGTTTAGATTTTGAGAGGGAAAACGTGACTCTAATGACATGAAGTGTATATGGATCTGATTACGTATATGAGACTTTTGCAGTTTGGATAATTATTTTTGTCATCAGGGTGTACTTATTAAGCACTGTTTCAAAAATTTTTAATGTTTTTTATGTATTTTCTTATATCCAGCCTTCTTAAACCAAATGAGTGGAACATAATTTAGAGGGCAAGGACCCTCCAGGCTGAATGTCCACTACAGGGTCATGTTTCTTATGTTGCTCTGTCAGTTTCTGTACAAGGCCAGTCTTCCTAGAGGAAAATGAACGTCATTCACTGAAGTGCTCATTTACTTACGCTCCATACACGTAGTGAATTGCAATTATGTGTGGACACAACTCTCACTAACCAGCTATGAGTAAACAAGGCATGAACCTTGTCTCTTTGCTCTTAGTCTACTCTGAGAAGTGCCTGTAGATACAGTAAATATAGATAAAGACATACAACACAGATCGAAGTCATCTGAAGAACTTAACCAATGAGTTAACACTAAAGACAAATGGGGTATAGATAAAAGGGTCAAAAAAGATTCTGAAGAAAGATTGATTTTTAAAGGTGTTTTAAAAATTAAGAATGACCTTGAAGAAATTTCTGATGGATAAAATGGGAAACATATTATCCAATAATGTCTGGCATTGTTGTAGAATAACAAAGAAATTCATGGATTCCATAAATCAACTGTGTTTTTTTTTTTTTTTAAGATTCAACAGAAAAAAGTGTGAACTACTCCCTTATGATTGATTTTTTTTTTTAAAATTCAGGAAAATAATGAAGTAGTTTCCCAAATTAAGGAAAAAATTGTAATCTTAAGAATTAACCAGCATTTAGGTCAAATACAGATGTAATTCAAAAGTTAGCTTTACGTTTGGTATTTATCATAGTCTCTTTTATGTTATTGGGGATTCCCCTATAGAAATTATACTGGGTGGGTAAGAACTAATGTAAACAAATGAAATGATTCATTGCAACTGAGATTCCAAAGTCATTGTTTCCAAGGTTCTTTCTTTGAAAACACTTCCTAGGGTATTATTGGACCCTAAGAACTAGGGATTTTTTGAATAAATGAAATGTATTTGATCAACATGATGTTTATATAAGAACAGTCTTAGGCATAAGGAAAATTAAGTTAACATAATGCTTAATTCTTTGAATGATGAGAAAACCTGAAAATACTGCAAGTATCTGTTTGCATGAGTTCTGAAATCAGGAGTAATATGATTTTCTTCAAAGAACTTCATTGCTTTATTTTACTATCATATAGAAATGAGATTTTTCTTTCAAAATGATCAAAATTAAAATATTTTCCAACAATGCCGAGTACTCACTTGAATTATTGATTACTTAAATTATTACATAGAAAATATTTTACTTCCCTGGGTTTGATTTTCTTGTGATTAAAAAGAAAGGTTATGGAAAATGCATGGATTGCTGCTCCAATTCATCCTAAGCATTGAAATTCATCAGCCAATTAATGGCACTCAGTATGTGTTATTCATAATGTACCCATAAAATTGATCATTAAAACTCATAGCAACATATTTTCATACCAGAATGTATGTGTACCCAAGACAAAGCTAATTCTAGTGCTTGCTGATACCAGAATTATTAGAAAATCTTTTCCTTGTTTTACTTTTTGAATGTAATTAGAAATTTGCTTAAAAATCCCCACTGACATGAAATGCTAATATTGGTGCAGTTAATGAAATGCTAATATTTATGAATTAATTGGTAAAAATCTTGATGAAAGGAAGCTAACCGAACTCATTTATGCAGAATCTACCAGAGGACACGATTTGTCCTTGGTGACTTGTTCATTATGATTCCAGAATATTATTTAGTAAAATAGTCAGTGATATTTCGGTAAATTTTTGGTTGAAAGAGTTCTCTAAGACAAAGTTAACAAGTGGATTCTACCATGGATGTATCAATTGGATATATTGCAGAGATTTCTCAGGTGCTAACTCCAAGGTGCAGGGAAAAATACGATTTGTGTTGTCCATAATTTAACCTTATGAGGGCTATTCATAGTGTGTTAGTCAGCTTGAAGGGGATGCCTTGTTTTGAGGCTTAAATGTTATTAATCCAGTATTCTATTTATACTTGCTGCCCCACTTGCATCAACATCCTTCCTGGTGCATCTGATTTCATACACTGGTGTCAGCCTTTGCTCCATCCCCCTTGTTCGTGCCCATCCTGCTTCCATACAACAGGACTACATTCCTCTTGGCATCTTCACATCATCTCTCATATTTGAACACATCTGGTAGCTTTTGTCTCCGCAGATTTACCCGCTTTTGCTTTCTGAAGAAACAGTGAACACAGCCTCCCATGCCCTGTTAGCTGGGTAGAGCCCAGTTGGCTGAGGCACACTCGGACCGCCCGAGGGTGCTGCGTCTGGAGGCTCTCCACCCCACATCTCATCTTCTAGAACACGTGTGCAGGGCTCAGGCCACGCCTGGATTCAGCTGGCTGACTTGCAGAGCAGAAAAATTCTGGCAAATACTTTTCACGGTTCTTTTTCCTTTTTCTTAGATTTTGATTGATTGACTGATTGATTTTACACTCAGCCAAGAGCAAGGCGTTTTGTTCTCTAGCCATGCTATTATAACTTTTTTTGTGACAATGGTGCTCTGGAAAAGCCTGGGCTATAGCTCAGCGGCATAAGCGTCCTTCTGGCAAGCACAAGGCCCAGAGTTTGATCCCTGGGATTGAAAAAACAAAACAACCACAACAACAAACACAACAGAAAAGACCCACAGTGATAGCTCAGTAGTCCAAACAACTACCTAAGCAAGCAGAAGGACCTCGGTTGATACCAGGGTACCACAGGCCATGGCGGCCCCACCCCATTGGACTGATGTTGGCACCAAGACCAGGTATGGTGGTGCACGACTGTAATCTCAGTGCTGGGGAGGCTGAATTAGGAGAATCACTATGACTCAGGGCTGTGTAGTGAGACCCTGTACCAAATACATAAAATAAAGAAATAATATTTAAAAATTTGTGGTCTGAAGCAGGTTCAGAAAATAAGTGAAGAACTTGTTCAGTGTTTTGCACTGTGCATTATTATGTATCATTATTCTAAAAATGGAACATTGAATAATATTTTGAAATTAAAAATTCACAAAACAAGGGAGAAGGAAATTAGACATATTAGAACCTGACCAAGAAATAATGTCAATCCCTGAATCTCCCAAATATTATTGTACTGAGAGATAACCTTGTATTTATTCTTTACTTCCTTTTGTTCACAAACCTCCCATGGGTCCAAAAGGGTAGCATGAATCTATGTTATACTAACATTTTATTGTTTAAAATATTTTCTTTTTCTTTTTCTTTTTTCATATTTTAAAGAAGGGTCTATAGGGTATTCAGGGTCTCACTACTAGATTGGACTCACAGTGATCCCCCTGTTTGCAGCCTCCCAAGAGCTGGGATTACAGGCACAGGGCCACCACACCCAGTCTCAATTGTTGGCTCAGTGTGCCTCGGAGTGGGGCCAGCATGGAAGGCTGAGGGATCCAACCCCAACCGCTGCACCTGCTTGAAGGAGCTTTAATCTGCCGAGCTATTTGGAAGGCCCCCTGTTTAAAATATTTTCCTCAGAAGAATGGACAACAGGGTGGCCAGATAGCTTGGGTGAATAAAGCGGCTGCTTAGGGAGAGTGCAGCGGCCAGGGTTCGATCTCTGGTGTGCAGTGCCAGCCCCGCCCCCAGGGCACACTGAGACAGAGATGGAGACTGGGTGTGGTGGCAAGTGCCTGTAATTCCAATGCTTAGGAGGCTGTAAACAGGAGAATCACTATGAATCTAATCTACGTAGTGAGACACTGTAGACCCTGTAATAAACATATCATTATATATATATATATATATATATATATATTATATAAAATATAATAATATATAATTATATACTTGGAAGAATGGACAACGGAAATGAATTACATACATGCACAGGTGCAAAATTTATTATCAGATATTATTCAGTAATAAAAATAAGGAAATTCCACCATCTGTGACAATGTGGATAGAAACTGGAGGGTTAAATGAAGTGAGACAGAGAGAGATAAATTCTGCATGACCTGGCATGATCTCACTTATATGTGGAATCAAAAAAGTTCAATCTCAAAAACTCACAATAGAATGTTTGCCAGGGCATGTAACTGAGGAGGTATTGGCCCAAAGGTACATCATTTTGGTTGCAAGGTGAGCAACTTAGGGACATCTCATGTACTGTATAGACTTCAGATAACATTACTGGGTTGTACACTTGCTAAACATTGCTAAGAATAGAACTTAAACATCCTCAACATACAAACTACGTATGTGAGTTGATAGATGTGTGATAAATGAAGTTCAGATTAATTTTTCTCAAAATATCATATAGTATATCTTAAATCTCTGTTTTTTGTTATATTTCAACAAAGCTGGAAAAACTTTTAAAAGTTTTTAAAGGATTTTCACAATGACTTTTCTAGAAATGAACTCATATCACAAATATACTTGACATTCTGGAGAGATAGCTCAGGGGCATAAGTGCCTGCCTGGCAAGTGCAAGCTTGGGAGTTCGATACCTGGTAAAAAAAAAAAAAAAAAAAAAAAAAGAATATCATGCTGAAATGCAAAGTAAGATAATGATTAAAATGATTTCTGTCCAGTTAGCTACTTTGTTATAATACTGTGGAGGTAAATTGGACTCCCCCACTGTTGTAACAGGTAGAATATCAAGAATTAGAGACGGTGAGAGAAGTTTTGTTATTCACACAGGTGGTGGTAGGGACAAAAGGGTAGTTCCGGGCTGTGTGAGTAGAGATAGAAAGAGGAGTCTAAGTTGTGTGCATTTTAGGGGAAAGAATCAAGCACAGGTTGGGAATTTGGAAGGCTTTGATCTTCTGCAGGGAATAAAAATGTGTGTATATGTCTAGATATGTCCTGGAGCTAACAGGGAAGGGCAGAGTGGGACTGTAAAAATTCAGCAAACATAAATAAATCGAACTAGGCTGTGGAATACTTCGACTCTGTTATGTGACGTTTCTTTTCTTTCTTTTTTTAAAAAAAAATGTATTTAGTACAGGGTCTACAAGGTCTCACTTCACAGATCAGACTCATACTGATCCTCCTGTTTCTCAGCCTCTCCAGCACTGGGATTACAGGCGCGCACCACCACACCCTGTCTCATTAGCCATCTCAGTGTCCCCGGGGGCCTGGCTGGCGAGGCAGACCAGGGATCAAACCCCCAGCAACTGCATCTGACTAAGCAAGTGCATTAGTCCACTGGGCTATCTGGCCAGCCCTGCGCTGTCACGCGAGAATGACTAGTCCTGGCTTAGGGACTCCTTTTTCAGAGTCAAGGGCAGAACTAATGAAGAAAATCAAGGTATTTAGATTTAGACAAATTCAGTGAACAAATATGAGTAATGCCCGTGTCTGTGTCCATATTTCCTTTTGTATGTTTCTTGAGCAAGATTTGGGACTGTCCAGCAAAGAGCATTAGTAAGCTGAAACCTCATGGCCTGTAGATACATTTCCACCAATGGGCTCAGAGTGGTACACTTTTTCATTCTTTCAAAACTATAGACTATTGTTTCTAGTACAGCAAAGGAAATACTATATGTGACATTCACTATTGATTTGGAAGTCATGTTTCAATCCGTATTCACCTGGTCATTCATTTTTTAATGAGACAATATATGTACTTATTGGGCAGTGCACTTTTCTAATGTCAGTATATATTTGTAGGCAATATACAAAACCTATTTCTATGGAGTTTGTGTCTACGTGTGTGTATATACATATATATATATATATATATATATATATATATATATATATATATATTTGTGTTAGGGGATGACTGTAAAAAGGAGCATAAATTCAGCATCTAACAGTGTCCACCCTAGTTTGAATTACAAAGAAGGAAACCCTTGGTACAGATGGCTAGTCTAAAACCTAAAGCTTTAGTAAAGAACATCTTTGAAGAAGTTAATTCTGGATGTAGAAGTTCCCATTTTCTAATTTTAGTGTTTAGCCAGCACTATAATTAACTGGCCAGATAGAAATAGGGCAAAAATGGAAATGGGCCCCTCTGTCTCTATAATGGATTAAATAGTTTTCCATAGCACTAGCTGTAAATGACACTACTGAACTGACAATTTCTTTCTTGTTTGGGCTTCATTTAAATTTATGAATGGTATTAAGAGGTTATTAGAGATTAATCTCCAATTAGGTATTCTGATAACCCAAGAAATTGTCAAGGGGTCCTGATGGCCATCCTTTTTTAGCATTAAAGAGATATTGAATTAATAATATTTTGCCATCTCTTCAGACCTTTAAACTCCTGTGACTGATGTCCAATCATTTAGCCCACTTAAGCAGAATGTCACACTGTGAGCCTTCCATTCTAATAGGTCACCATAGGCGACTGCTCATTAGTGTTGAGTGTCCTTTGCAGTAGCCACTCAGCCTTCGTGCTTTAAGAAAATAAGTGGGAAATTGTTTTCTACCAAATAGAAGGGTTATGAAGACAGTGCCATATGTCATTATTATTGTGACTAAAAATGTCATCAAGGCTCTATAGTGCTGTATAATGTTCCAACATAAGGCTATAAAACCATGTTGGGATAGTAAGCAAGGCACATGGCTCAGCTCCCAGACCCATCTGGAGTGCAGAGGATGCACAGGACAGAGTCCAAAGCTCGGTGCTGAAAAGCAGAAGGAGCAGGCCAAAGCAGCTGCGATTTTTGTGGGAGGCTCAGTCCCTTTAGCAAGACCTGATTGACTTAACAAAACATTTGTGGTCAAAATTTAAAGCTAAATGTTGGAGAGGCATTATCTGAATAGAAGCTCCCACTTACTTTGTGATGTAGGAAACTTTAGAGGTTTATTTCTCGTTTACATTTTTTTAGAGCTTGTGGCTTTATTAGACCATGATGTTATATTATTGCCTTGAAGTTTATTTTTAAATTAAATTTTGCTTTCCCTTACTGGCTTTTTAGACACACTGAATTCACAGGTTATTAATAGTTAGCAAGAATAAGACATGTAACAGAGGAAGTTATGGGGCTTGGACACTTATTTCCAAAGTGGGAAATTTCAGGGAAGGGAAATGTGGTAGGAAGAACTTCAACTTCCGCGACCTTTGTGACTGGGCTGGCGTGTAGCTCTGTGAGCGCATGCTTTCCTCCATGTACACAGCCCTGGATTTGGTTCCCAGGAGCACACACAAGCACCTGACTTGGGTGGACATCTGCTCTTGGGCTTTCTGCATTGCTTCTCCTTCCAGAGAGGTGCCTTGGTTGGATGCTCCTTTGGAGATATGCCTTCCCTCTTGCCTACTTTTCTGCAGCTTTGCTAAAATTCAAAATACAGATAACTCATAACCATGTGCTAAGTGTAGATGGATATATTATTGAAGTTACACCCCTGCAACTCTTTTCATTTCGTATTTAAATTTTAAAGAAAGAGGCATTAAAAGAGAATGTGACATCCCTAACTCTTCACACTTTGGGGAGCTGAAGAGGATCCCTCATACCATTTCCTGCTTCTAAGTGCCAAGGCTGTTGAGTTCTACTGTTTCTAAGGTCTAACTGAGAAAAGATGATTTCTTTTGGAGCACTGTTCTATATTCATCCAATAGATTCAGTTGTATGAAGCATTGATGGATACTATGGTATCAAAACCTTCATAGAACTCACTAAACCAAAGTCATAACCACTTGCTCAGACACATTAGGAAGATACCAGATGTATTTTTTTGAATGATCATACAACAAAGTAGTATATATATTGGAGACTGCAGCCATTTTAAAAAGCCAGAGAAAGGACTTGAACTAAAAATATCTTGCACTGTCAGTGCTGTAATTTGCTATTTAACATAGTACACAGGGAAAGATAAAAAGATAATTCCACTTCTAGTCGACACTTATGACATGGATGGCCTCTTACCAGAGCATTTCTGTCATTTTTAGTTATCACATTTGTAAAGTAATGAAAGTGCACTGGATGGTCTGAATGTCTTATCAATTTCTATCATCTTGTAATTACATATTTTTACTTCGTAAGCTGTAATGAAATGTTGAAAGCTTATGAGCAGGAAATCACAGAGTAAGACCTATTTTCTATAAATTTTAAATATTACTACATTTTTATTACATAATAATCATATCATAAGAGGTTGATGCCTGTGTCTAACATATTTCAGTTCTTTTTTCCTCTTTTCCTGTCCCCTCCCCCTTTCATCCATTGTTCCCTTTCTGTTTACAAAGATCTATCTTTCATGATTGATGTTTTATTACACTCTTTATTTATATTTCAATTTCTCATGTAGGAGATAACATGCAATATTTAAACTCATGTGTCTCATTTATGTCACTTTATACTATGGGCCAAAAGGACATCTATTTTTCTAAAAAATGACTCAAATTTGTTCTTTTTCATGATCAAGTTGTACTCCATTATGTATAAGTAACTTTTTATCCGTTTTTCTGTCATTGGACATTCATGCTGCTTTCAAGATTTAGCTAGTACGAGTCAAGCTGCTCTAACCATGGCCACGCACGAATCACTGAAATGTGATGTCTTCAACACATTCTGCGAGATACTTGAAAGGGGAGTAGCTGCAGCAAATGGTATCTCTATTCTTAGTTTTTAAAGAGATTTCTGTATTGATTTCTATACTGCTTGTAATAGTTTACATGGCCCCCAAGGAAGTAAAAGCCTTCCTTTTTCTTTGCAGCCTCATCATCATTTATTATTGTTTGATATTTTGATAACAGCCATTTTTTTCTGGAGTAAGATGAAAACTTCCTGTTATTTTAATTGGATTTCTCTAATGGCTAGAGATGTTGGATGCGTTTTATATCATATTGGGACATTTGAATTTCTTTTGCTGAATAGTGTGTATTAATTCGGCTTGTCTTTTTCTTCACTGGCAATTTGATTTGGGGTCTAATTTTTTGTTCTAGGTATTATATGCAGTAGACTTTAGGTTTCTGTTTTCCCACTGTTTTCTTCACTGGGTTGGTTGGTTCCTTTGGTGTTCAGATGCTTTTTAATTTGCCATTATCTTTCTCAATAAAATTATTTTAACATTATTTGAAATAATCCCACTTGTTGATTCTTGGTATTATTTCTTTTACATTTACCATTCTGATTGGAAAAAATTCGCCTACACTTATACAAGAGTTTTTGCCTATTTTATCTTTCAGCTGATTATGGATTTCTGTTTTTCACAGTTGGATCTCTGATTCATTTTAAATTTAGAGTATGGTGAGAGATATGAGTCTAGTTTAATCTTCTATTTGTAGATATCCCATTTTTCCTTCTTCATTTGCTAAACAGGCTATGTTTTATCCATAATGTGTTTCTGGGCCCCTTTGTCAAAGCTCACATAACTTAATGTGCCTGGGGCCTCTGCATCATCTCTTCTCTTCCATTGATCCACATGTCCATTGTTGTTCCAGTACTATTCTGTTTTTATCACTGTAGCTTTGGAATATAATGTCCAACCCAGAATCATGGTACATTCTATTTTGTTCTTCTTGCTCAGGATTGCTTTTGCTATTCCAGGTCTCTTAGGAATTTTAGGATTTTTTTTTTATATTTCTGTAAGAAATAATATTGCTGTTTTGATTAGGAATGTATTACATCTTTATATCAGTTTTGTAAGTATGTAGATTTGTCCTTTTTGTACGTTCTACCTATCCAGGAACTGGGGATATCTTTCTATTTTCTGATATGATCTTTGATCTTCTTTTTAATATTCTTTTTTTGTTTTTTTGCTTTGTATTTATGACAGGGTATACAGGGTGTGCAGAGTCTGACTGCATAGATCAAACTCATAATGATCCGCCTGTTCACAGCCTCCCAAGAGCTGGGATTACAGGTGTGTGCCACCACGTCCAGTCGCAATTGCCATCTCAGCGCACTCTGGGGGTTGGGCCAGCACAATAGGCATGGGGATCAAACTCCCAGCCCTTGCGTCTGCCTAAGAAAGTGCTTTAATCCTCTCAGCTATTTGGCTGGCCCTTGTTTGATCTTCTTTTTCAGAATACTGTAGTTTTCTTTGTGGAGGTCTTTCACTTCCTTTCCTGGCAGACTTCTTTAACTTCATTTCCAAAGCTTTTAATTGTTCTCCTTGCTATTGTGTATGGTAAGTTTTTACTCAGTGAGTTCATTATTGACACTCTGGAACATTCTTTGTGCCTTGATTTTGTGTGGTCATTTATTGGTTTGTGTATGTGTGAGCACTTTTCCATCCATGAGATAAAGTTTATGTGGTCATGGTGTATGATATAATTAATGATGTGTTGCATTCTGAGTCAGAGTATCTTGGTGAAGTTTGTGCTTCTGTATTGATTAAAGATATCTGCCTGATGTTTTTTATTTTTGTTGAGTCCTTGTCTACTTTTGAAATCAAGATGATGATAGCTCCCAGCAGTGACTTTGGTAGTACTCCTTCCCTCTCAATTTCGCTGAAGTTTTTGAATTATATTAGCATCACATCTTTATTGAAGCTTTTGTAGAATTCTGTAGTTAATCTCATGGTTCTGAACTTTCATTACTTGGTAGATTTGCTCTTTACTGCTCTAGTTCTTTTGCCTATCACTAGATTGTTGGTAGTTTATATGTTCTTGGTTCCATTCTTGGTAATTTGTGCAAATCTAGTAACCTACTTATTTCTGCTGAATTCTCCACTTTCAAGAAGTACAGGTTTTCAAAGATGTTATTTATAATATTCTGGACTGTTGGAGTGTCCATTTTGGTTTCATCTTCTTCATTTCTACTTATATTGATATAGGACTTTGCTTTTTTGCATGTAGAATTGGTTAAGGATTTTTCTGTTAGCCTTAAAAAAAACAACTCCTTGATTGATTGTTTCTTTGTTTTATTTTTTAGTTTCAATGTCAATAATTTCTGTTCTGGTCTTTATAATTTCATTTCATGTAGAAATTTTGCTTTTGAATTAATCTTGTTCTATGACTTATAGGTACATCTTTAGGGTATTTATTTGAACTTACTTATTTCCTGATGTGGGCATTTATGGATATAATTGTGCCTTTAGTTTTGCTTTCTTTTTGTCCCATAGATTTGGTATGTTATACTGGCATTATTGTTTGAGTTTAGGAAATGTCAAATTTCTTGCTTGATTTTTTTTTTCTTTGAACCACTGATTTAAAAATGTATTGATTAATTTTCACCTGTTAGGAGACTTTACTACTGACTTCTAGTTTCCTTGTATTCTGAGCTGATTATATGTATGGGACACTTTCTATTTTTTAAATTTATTTATAGGGCAGCATGTGGTCTATTTTGAAGAAAGTTCTATGTGCAGTTGAGAAAAACTTATATTCTGTCATTGTTGGGTAGAGAATTTCATAGATATCTATTAAACCCATGTTACCACTGCCCATATAAAATCCAGTATTTTTTGTTGATTTTTTTTCGTGTGTGTGTGTGTGTGTGTGTGTGTGTGTGTCTAGTTGAGTCGCACATTTTTGACACTACGTATCAATACCCCTGTGATTGGTTCTACCCAGAACAGTGGTTTTAAGAAGTTTGGAGTGCTGGTGGCTAGAAAATATATATTTATCATTGTTATCTATTCTAGATGAATTGTTTACATATCTGGTATATGGTGACCTCTTGTGCCTCTTTGGTCAGCTTTTGGTTGATGTCCATTTTGTCTAAAATCAGGAGAGCTGCCCCTCTGAGTTCAGAGTTCCTGCTTCATAGCTTTGCATCCTTGAATTTTCACCCTATGAATTTCTTTGAATTAAATGTATTTGACTAATACAACATAATCTTAGGTTTTGTTTTTTGATTCCATTTTGCAATCTTAGTCTTTTTAAAAATATCTTTTTGAAACAGGGTCTCATTGTGTAGCGCAGGCTGGCCTTGAGCTCACTCTGTAGCCCATGTTGTTCTTGTTTGAGTTGCCTTGCTTTTTCTATATGTTAAATTCTTTCCCATCTTAGGAAGTTGTCTGGTTTTATTCATATAAACATTTTTTGCCATTTGTGCTATCTTCTGATTTTCTACTAATTCCAGGTCATCTTAGATTAGTCATCTTTGTGCCATCTAGCAGCTTTCCAATGCATTTTGTATGTTCATGTGTGTTTCTCTTTTTTAGGTATCCCTGAATATATAGTTTACTGCATGAGTCCTTCATTCCTTTCCTGACACACTGTCTTCACATTGATCATTTCTCTGCTTATATATTTAATAGCAGTATATTTAATTTCCTGAATTTCTGTTTGGTATCTTTTCAAGAGTTTACTTCTTTGGAAAGCTGGTCATTCACATTGGAATCATTTAATTTAGCCCACCTTGCTTTTTATTAGATTCTTATGAGGCAAACTGATCAATTTGTTTTCATGTCCATTATCTTTTTAGTTATACCGTCTTTGTGCTTGTTGAGCACTTTATTGCTGTTTTTCTTTTTCGTGTCCTCTTTTATCACTTTGTGTAATTCAACTCTTTAGCTACTGATTTCCTTATCATTAATTTCCATAGATTAATTTTGGAGGAGCTGACAGTTTTGGGAGCATTTTATTTTCTTGTTTTTCTATTTCTGTGTGTGTGTGTGTGTGTGCGCGCGCGGCGTGTGTGCATGTGTGTGTGTGTGTGTGTGTGTGTGTATGTGTGTGTACCTGTGTACCTGTGTATGTATGAGATATGGATTTACTTTTGGGTTTCCAGTGACCCATCTGGGCATGACTAACTGTAGGTCTTTGTCTTGGTTCCAACCATGACTACCTTAATTTGGGTGGGAATGGTACAAAGCAATTGGCTCAGCACTCAGTTCTTCATAAATAAGTTTCAGTATTATTTATGGCAAAAAAAAGCAGATGATGGAATACAGATAAACCAATTGATAGACATTGCTATTCTTCCCTGGCAATACCAACAAAACCATAAACAGAAATAGGTCAGATGAACTGGATATTGACATATCATGAGAACAGAAAATCTGTGCTACCTTTACCAATAGAAGATAGGTCTATAATTATAATACAGAGATATAAAGCTAACTGCTGACATGTATACAATATATACTGAATTCAACAACTATACCATTAACAATAAAAATAAATACATTATCAATAGCAAAGAGCCACTTAAATATCTAAAGAAGAAAAAAGAGAAATTGTATTAAATAAGAGGAAGATGAAAAAGAGAAGACAAAAGTGAGAGAAAATATCCTATTATTGAATAAAAGAGGGTTTTTTTCTGCATTTTAGGGAAGGGCCTACAGGGTGTTCAGAGTCTCACTACTAAATTGGACTTGTGGTGCTTCTCCAGTTTACAGCCTCCCACCTGCTGAGATTACAGCATATACCATCACACCCAGTCTCAGTGGCTGTCTCAGTGCACCCTGGGGGCAGGGCCAGCCCAGCAGTTTTTAAGAGTATTATTGGATTCTACAACTCTTGTTGCATAGGTCCTGCTTTACCTTGGTCTTAACCATCTAGTAGAAAAGTATAAAGACGAAATATAGGAAATAAACCCATGCTGTTATGTTGAACTGTGGGGGACTCAGGTCAATAATTTCTGACATTGCCAGTTAAACAGAAGACCCAATGCTATTATGGGCT
>NW_004524661.1:8166986-8168507 GCF_000260255.1 Octodon degus | reverse complement strand
TATAGCTCACTCTTAAACTATCACCCCTTTCCAATTGGTTTACTGGCTAAACATGTCAAATATGTCTGTGCTACGGTAGATTTGTCTCCCAATTCTAGCCTTTCCTGTCAGAGGATTTCTGTTCAGAACGACCTGCACACTGTTCTCGCAGTTTACAAGGACTACACTGATTTTGCTTTCTGTGGTCTGGGCCCTGCCGGCCTCAGTGGTGTTTCTGCTAGAGCTGCCAACCACCTTGACTTGGCTTGTGTTAGCGAAGATAGGACTTCAGCAATAAATTTTTAGAAGTTCTGTAAGAGGCTAGACATAATTTAAATTGGCTATTATCTAATAATGAAAGTTAAATTTGCTTTAATTTGGTTGAAATAATTTTAAATTTTGCTTCATCTGACAGGGTTAAATTTTGAAAAGAAATTAACTTGATTATTTAAATCAAGCGCCCACCAAGGCTCCCCTATTTTGAATGATCCTATTACCAATACGTTTTAAAATATTCAAATATTTTCTTATATATTAATATATAGCACAGAGATAAAGGTGCAAAATGGAAATCATACATAAATAAACTACCATAAAATCAAACTCACCAGACTACATGCATATCAATAAATGGTCAGTATCCTGGGTTACTGCTTTCTTCTTTTTCTGTTATCAGCTCTTCCTCATCTCCAGAGAAAATCTTGTCTTGACATTTGCTGTGATCATTCACTTGGTTTTGACACCTCATCGTGGCTTAGTTATGCCTCTTCTTTTAATTTTGTACAAATTGAGGCTGAAGAGCTAGCTCAGGGGTCTAATACACCTGCGTGGGCAAGCTTAAGCAAGCATACAGGGACCGCATGAAATGCCTGGAGCCAAGTGCCACACCAGCCCTGCCCCCAGAGTAGGCTGAGCCACCCCCTCCCCCCCAAAAAAAAAGAATTTATAGAAACTGAAACATAAGCTTTATCTTTTGTTCTGCACGGCTTCATTAATTTACATTTTGTGGTAAGAGTCATCTCTTGATTAGTGAAGCCATGGCTCAGACATTTTGATGCTGTATGATGCTCTTCACAGTGGTACACTGACTTGACATAACATTGGTGGGTAGCATATCCACGTGTGGACTCATACATGGCATGCAAAATGATGCTACTATAAGTGTCATTTTATAGCAACTCTCTTAGCATGCCCTTTTCTTTATTATTTTCATTTTAGTCATCTACACGTTCCCTCCTTTAGTGCATTCTGTTGTGTTTGGTACTATGCCTAATTTTCTTAGCTCATAATTTGAGCTTTTTGTAATCTGACTTTTACCTAATCTTCTACCCCTATAAAAAGTTATGCCCCACCAGGTATTATTTATCCTCAGGCTATGAAACTACACTGTTCTAGTGAAAGTTGACCCTCTAGTGTTCTTTTTTTTTAATTTTTATTTATTTATTTAAGTTTTATTTATTTATTTGTGTGTGTGTGGCCAGCTCAGCCCACCAGGGGGCGGGGCTGGCTGGCATGTGGTGCTGGGGATTGAACCGCGGTCCC
>NW_004524661.1:8164371-8165490 GCF_000260255.1 Octodon degus | reverse complement strand
ACCCATAGATTAGTATCTCATAGCAACCAAAGGGGCACAAATGCCAGGTGGCAATGGAATTTGTCAATTACACTAGAAATTTGTTCTATATTTTCTAAGAAAAATAAGTCAGAGGAAGAGATACCCTTACATAAAGAGCACATTATCTTGCAGTATATTTTATATTTTTCTGGCTAAAGTGGACCTAAAGTCCCACACTGGCTCTGCTCCTCTCTCCCCCTTCTCTGCCTGCTACTGAGTTACAAGTGTGATACCTAACTAAGATTGTCATCTGGCAACTGTCCTGTGACATATGGTGAATTTCAATTGTTTGTGGAATAGATGGAATGTAATGAGTGATTTTAATTGACTCCTATAAATGTATTAATTTATCTCAGAAACACTGTCCAAACAAATAATTCAATAACTCTATTCGAAGCTTGGAAATATCTTCCATTTCATTGGTAATGGGGTACATCAGCACTTGTAGTGGAAAGAATCTCACAATCAGGACTATCATGGACTTACTTGGCCAGAAAAAAATAAAACATGCATACATTTGCCAATTTGGCAGACATGTGCAGCCCTCCCTCTTAAAAGGAGGTGTATTTTGGTTGCATAATTGCAAGAAATAATATACAAGAGTGTTTTTCTTATATTTTTTTGGGGGGTTATAATGTTAATTTGCAACTATGATATACTTTTCATTTGCTGTTAGGAGCACATGTCAGTATTTGGAAAGAGGAGAGTGTTAAGAAATGGGCCCAACCCACATGCTGTGGATGTGAGGTTGTTAGAGTGTTCTGACTTTCAGAATCCACCCAGTAAGTCAGCCAAGACAGAAACATTAATTGGAATAGATGGGTGTATTCATTTTTATGGTATATCCTTAGAGAGGATGTGATTGGCCAAGAAAGCATATTTTGGATTCATATGTTTTAATTAGGAAATAAGACTCTCTGTGGCATTTCTGCTTTAGTTTATTATTTTAATTCTTTGAAACTCATAATTAGTACAAGTGGATGTTAAGTATTTTAATCTGGGACATTTTTATTAACTTTTAGTAGTGCATCATGAATTAAATACAAAAGAAGACCAAAAGATAAGAAAGGGTTGTGGTAAAAAAAGCATTATGTATGA
>NW_004524661.1:8152460-8164271 GCF_000260255.1 Octodon degus | reverse complement strand
ATATATATAATTTTTAATGTAATTTTTAATACAGAGTCTACAGGGTCTTACTTCACAGATATGGCTCATAGTGAGCCTCCTGTTTTCAGCTTCCCAAGTGCTGGGATTACAGGTGTGCGCCACCATGCCGTCTCAATTGCTGTCACAGCACGCAGCTGGAGTGGGGCCGGCACTGCAAGCTGTGGATCAAATCCCAGTCTGTGCACCTGCCTAAGAATGTGCTTTAGTCCACTGAGCTATCTGACTGGCCAAGATATATTCTAATTTTTAATAGAAAAACCCAGTGTGTTTATCTTTACCATTATTTTAATGAGGATGGTACACACAGATTACTTAAATTGCCATTCTATTTCATGAAAATTCCTTATAAATATACTCCTAAAAAAACAAGAGCTTGGGTATAGGTTTTCATTTGTACACTTTTTCAAGTTGTATTGTAGAACTAAATTATTTTCACCAACCACAACGGAAATCAAAGTGCTAAGTGGACAGAAGAGACTAATGTTGAATGTGGAACTGATTGACTACAAAATAATCAACTGAGGGTTTTAGACAAGAACCTAAACCCATGGGAATGTCATAGAATGATACTGGTTTAAGATGCCATATTAGCTCACCTATCTGCCAGCAAATACATGTATGATTTAAATCCTCATATTTAAAGCGAACCTCTTATTTCACATTGTGTTTGAGCTTGTATCAACATTTTAGTAATAGCGTTCACTGCTCCCTATCATGTATTATGAAAAATTGTTTGTTTTTTTTCTTTTTTATGTATTTGGTACCGGGTCTACAGGGTGTTCAGAGTCTCACTACATAGTGATCCTCCTGTTTTCAGCCTTCCAAGTGCTGGGATTACAGGCGCATGCCACCCTGCCCAGTCTCAATGGACATCTCAGCATGCCCTGGGGGCGGGGCCGGAATGGCATGCCAGGAATTGAACCCCGACCGCTGTCTTCTGCCTAAGCGGGAGTCTTTGTCTGCTGAGCTCTCTGGCTGGCCTGAAAAATTGTTCTTACAATCATGCCAAAAACCACCATCACTTTTTGCACAGGCCAGCCTGGAGTTTTCACAGCTCCTTCCCTGAGTTGTAATGCTCGGTTTTATTCTTTCTAAAAAAAAAAAAAAGTGAGGAATATTTTGAAAGAAGAGATTTTAATTTGTAATGTCTGACAACATGTTTCTCCTACAAATGCTCACTCTTCCCCTTTATGTCTCTTCTCTGCTACATAAATGATTGACATGGTTGATAAACCTGGTCTGTTTCCTAAATGTAAAGTACAGTCTGTTCGTAACTTGCTGGAGAGTTTGAGCTCTGATGAACTAATCAAGTCTTACACGGTTACCCCAATAGGGCATGCATGAAATCATAAAATTGTTTCACTCTATTATGTGTAAATTGGAATAAAAAGGCACTAGCATACTGTCAGCACAAAAGCATCCGGAGCTCTTTTTTTTTTTAAAAAAAAAACTGATCTGTTCCTATGACACAGGACTAATGTGCAGGAGACCTAAGTCACCATTATCCACCTGCACTGTGGTAGGAAAAGACATTCAGACATCCCCAGCCCCAGTGAGTAAGAATAACAGGAGAGCACACATGATTTCTTTTTCTTTTATGTTTTTTAATATGGTCACATCTTAGTATATAGTCAGCAACTTCAAGGAAGAAATACTTTAATTGGCCTCTTTGGATGCATGAGATATATCACTTCTTAACTGGATAGAAAATCACCATGCAAGTGTTTGAAAATTGTTTTTCCTTACCAGATGAAATATTAGTTGACTAACGACTGTGCTGCCTGGGCTGGACCCTGAACCATGATCAAAATTAATTATGCTGTGTGGAATTTAGTGACAAGCCTTTGAACGCCACAGTGAAAGTGGCAGCATCTGCTTATTGGCATGGCCCACTCAACATCTGTGTCGAAGAGCAGTGCAAGAGGTTGTCTTTTAGCCCCAAAGTGAAGTCAGTTTCTCTGGGGTAAACTTTAGGGGTGGGGGATGGGCTCCAACTCTGATGTAGACTGAAAAGTGTTAAATTTTACGATAAATCTGAATTATAATATTGTTGTTTTGCTTGAGAAATGTGAACACAGCTGTTCACAGGACTTCCTGGGCATGCTTACTTAACCTGATTTTGATCCTTCTTCATAATATCCTACAGAGATTTTTAGTTACTAAGCTCCTGTTTATGTTAGGCAAGATTCAGCTAATTATTAAGGATGGCCTGTTAAGCCATTAACATGAAAATAATTAATTGTAAGCTACTCTACACTTCTATCCTCTAACCTTGAATAAATGCAAACATTATATACTGAACTATGACTTAAGTGCCTATGTTACAGAAAAAATGTAGAAAAACAGATTAATGATTTGTAACATGAACTTAATTCACAGTTGGGTAATTTGTGTCTTTGCTAGTCAGTGAGTTCTGTAATACATTATCTTCTTAAAAGTGCTTTGCAATGACAAATCTCACAACAAAAAATAAGGGCATACCTCAAAAATGTTCCGACTGGCCAAATAGCTCAGCGGATTAGAGGTTCAATCCCCTGGTCTGCCATGCCAGCCCCATCCCCTGTGATTGAGACTGGGCGTGGTGGCGCATGCCTGTAATCCCAGCACTTGGGAGGCTGTAAACAGAAGAATCACTATGAGTATGATCTAGTAGTGAGACTCTGAACACCCTGTAGACCCTTTCCTAAAAAAAATAAAATAAAATGTTAGAAAAACAACAATCCAAAATATGATTACTGACATGAATATTGACAATTGTCATTGACATTAAAACATAAAATTGATAAACATTGTAGTATAACACTATCGTGTTAAGTGGTCAAGAGATATATAAATATGAAAACAAATGTAGTATAAAACACTGCATTGGTGGAAGGATGGGCTTTGTCACTCTGATGTGGCAGAAGGAAATTTACCTGCCAGAAGATGGAAAGCTGTAATGCAGAAACAGATTCAGTGAGGATCACTCAGGGATAGCAAACTCTGGGGCGCGTTTGGTGCCGGGTAAACTCTGTATATTCCTTTCAGCTCCATGAATGCAGTCCTCTGTCCTTCCTAGTATTGCACACAGGGGAAACCATCTGTACGTGAACATGCTTCACATGACACTCGCATTATTCTCTAGTACACCACTTGCTTTGGATCAAAGACGCATCTTCAGAACAAGCCCTATCGCAGATAGGACTCCCCTGGAATCTGTGAAACGTTATGTCACACAACACACATCCTTCACAGCATAAATCTGTCACATCAGGATGCTCACATTCGTAGAACACATGCTATATGCCACACTTTGCCTTATGCTGGAAGTCTCTACTAGCTAAAGGTTTGCTGGAATGCTGCACTTCACCATTGTCGAGTCCATTTACAGCCTGCCCTGTTTGAAGAATAATAATGTTTGTCAAAATTGTCCAAATCTTTTCAAAAAGTATGCTGTTAAGATATATCTGGAACATTTGAATCTGCTAAGAGACAACAAATAATCTCCATAAAGGAATAGCTGACGTCATTGGTCAGTTATATGCCAGGGTCTGTATTGTACCCTCTAAGGGCACTGTGTCTCTGGTTGTGCAATCCCAGCTTCACTCACGGTTTATTCATATATATATACTGTCCAACTGGTAGCTGTCACTGGCGGTGGCTTATTGTGATCTTCAGGATCACATAGGTAATATCTGCAAGCCCTGTTATTTTGTATCTGGCCCACCACTCATTTATACACAGATTTGCATCCTTAAAGATTTGCAAATGAGGGCCTCTTTCTTTAAATCACACCTTGTGTACAGAAGAATATCATGCCTCTTACAAATGTCTTGTCCTCAATATCTTTTTGTGAAATTTTGGGCTCTTTTATCAGTTAACTTCAGAGCTCACCATTGGTTCTACATCTGTTGATTTGCCCAACTGTAGATCAAATATATTCAGAAAGACCTCCATCTGTCCTGAAATAATAGGCTTTTTTCATCATTATTCCCTACACATTATATTACAGTAATGATGTACATACCATTTGCAGTGTATTCAAAAGTAATCTATCATCTTTATTAGTATGTGTTTAAAGTACATAATGTTTACTTTTCTATGTGGCATTGGTACATGTACTTAACACATCTCAATCCTTTTTTTGATGCCCTTTCCCTGCCACATCTTGATCCTCTTCCCATTATAGAAGGTCCTACCTCCCAATCTAGAGATACCTTTCTGGCCATGGGAGAATGAGTTAGGCTGTGTATACCAGTATATACCACTACTGTGCCATTCTAGACAAGGGACTTCGACACCTACAGATTTTAGTATCTGTGTGGTCCCAGAACTCAGGCCCTGCTGACACCTAAGAATAATTATACATTCTCCTTCCTTTAATTGACTGAAACAGATATTCTATGGGTCAAAGCCTTAATTAGGATAGGGCTTTGGGAAGAGTAGGACTGCAAAATCATGTCTTATTTCATATTGGTAAAGTTATTGTCTAACAGGAGATTTTTGTTTAGTATTTATTCATTTAAGAAGTTACTAAAAATTACAAGCTCTTTTCTGGTAAGTTCAATAGAAGCCCTGGAAGACCTGCTTCTTTGCTTCTCCTCCAACAGCATCTTCAAATTCTGAGTGCTTAAGCACTGAGAGGCAAACAAAGGGGGAGACAGAATGTAGACATGAAGTACAGTGAGTTGGGCTGGTGCCTCACTTCTGGGAGCCCACGCAGCTCTTCCTGTTCTTGATGTGGTTTCTACTGAGGTGTCACTGTGATCCCCTAACCTTTGGTCTAGGCTTCAAGTTCATGCTGTCCAGTATGACTTAGGAAGACAAAGCATATACTCAGACACCTAGTTTTCAGAAAGTATAGACCTTTATGTAGGAGGGCAGGTTGAACACATACAAACACAGAACAGTTAGAATGTCTTTCTTTTGTTTTGTATTTAGTACAGGATCTATCGGGCCTCATACAGATAAGACTCCTAGTGATCCTCCCACTTTCAGCCTCCCAAGCACTGGAATTATAGGCCCGTGCTACCACACCCAGTGGAGCAGGGCCAGCACAGCACTCCAGGGATTGAACCCCGGGCCCTGTGCCTGCCTAAGAAGACCCTTTAGTCCACTGAGCTATTTGGCCAGCCAGAATTTCTAATAAGTGATATTTTTTAATCAGAAAGTTAAAATCCAGTTGCATGTCCTATCCCAGATATGACTCCACCACCTTTGTAAGCCATGTATTAATGGAGGCAGCTATCCTCAGACGGGTACACTGATGGCCTGGCTTTAAGGACTACCTTTTGTGACAAGCCATTGTCCAGTTTCAAATTAAGAAAAATAGTTAATACAATGATTTGCTTCAGCTTCAGGCCTGGGAGGAATCGCGTCCTGTGAGAGGGATTGTCTGCTTTGTGAAATGTCATCTTGTTTCCAGAGAGTAGATAAAGGCAAGGTGTCACGGGTTTCTATTTCCTTTTCTCTAATTGAAGATTGATTAAGCATTCTTTGTATGTATATTTATGAATGCCTATTTGTGTGTGAAATACACAATGTCACATTATTTCCCTCCCCTCTTTTGCCGTCTTCTGAGAAGCACACTCTTGGTGATCTTTTCTTGAATAAAGAACAATACCACAACGGGTGGTGACCAGTGAAAGTGAAAAATTTTAAATGAGCTCAGGTTAAGCAAAGCATATTTGCACATAAATGTCTCTTTTTGAGACCTTTCAAACTTGGTCTTCCAAAATATGCATTTCATAATGAACTTTAGAGACCCCATTCTTCGGGCTTGGCATTTATTCATGTGATAAATCCCACAAACCGATCTTTAATTATTACTGTATAGGATATCCCGTTATCTTTAATTATCACTACCGAATGGTTGCAAAATCAAATACTGCTGGCAATCAAGAGTCATTATACAATAGCATGATTGCATCTGTTCATATTAACAGATAAGCACAGAAAATCAAAACAGTGTCTGATTTAACCACTAAAACCATCTGAACAAAATATTGTATTGCGTGCTCTTAATATCTTGCAGTGACTTTGATCTGATTAAAGTCCAAAGAAACTTACCACAGATGCAAATATTCTGGTGCTTCTGAAATTAATATTGCTGAATTTTACTGGACTGAATTGCTGGAATCCTAGTGAAGCAGAAGTGATTATAGGCACAGTACATACTTATGATAGGAGGATATCTAAATCTCTGAGGCCGCAGGTGCAGGATTATAGCAAAACCCCACTGAAACATTCAGTGTTCTATCTAAATACCCCAGTACAAAATTAATTAGGCAGTTGATCACATAATAAAGCTATGATGGATGATCTAATGGAAACTAGCATCTCAGAGTCAATAACAAACTTGATTCTCTTATTAGATGCAGCTGATTTTTCAGTTCTGCCATTTACACGATTGTATGCATAATAGAAGATGAAAAAAGAGGGGGTTCTATTTTGAAAACGAGAACTCAGTTACAGTATTTATCTCTGTGGGAAACTATGATATGTAAGAAATGTAGAATTTGTAGATAGACGTATCTGCAAGTAATTCTCTAAGATACTTGGCTGAAAGGCACATCAAAGAACAGGGAAATAATGAGACAGGCTCCAGCTGTTGGATTCCTACAGCTTTTGATTTGTGCTCCACGAGAAACTCCAGGTTTTGATCCTGTGTTGATTATTTCCATGGTATTGAAGTTGATTTGTGCATTATTTAAAACAGACCGTAGGCAGAAAACAAGGAAGAGTTTGCAAGCTACATCCTGAAGGACATTTTGTTTCCGTCTTGTCATTTCTTACATTCCATTTGGGGGGCTCTGCAGATGTGCGTGGCTACCTACTAGGAAACACAGCAGAAGAATGGAGAAGGTGCCAAATAGATCCAAGTGAAGGTTTTAAAAATAAATCAAGGTAAGGTTATCCCTAAAGAGGCCACGGGATTCTGAGACTAGAGTATATAAGAGTGGCGCCATTTCATGTTGATGTTCGATTTGTGAAACAGAGGGTGAGGACAGAAGCCCACCTTTACATGGGGGTACTTTTTACAAGGTAGAAGCCTTGTTAAAATTCACTAGAAAATCTTCAGCTCAGCAGACCCCTTTTCCTAAACTATGACTGCAGGGCATTCTTTCTTAAAAGGCAACTAATTTTTCAAAGATGGCAATTGAATGTTACCTTCAGAGAATACTGGCTTTATTCTACATATGAAACAGTGGAAGCATTTGTACATTCAGTAGTGTGATTCTTTGGAAAAGCTGGACCTGAACTCTTTTGTGAAACTGGCAACAACAGAGTGATACCGATATATCAAGGGCCCACTGTTTCTGGTATCTTTCATATTTTTGATGAAGAATTCTTGTTCTTCCTCATATCAACTAAAAGATGCTCAGAGAATGACAAGTTTTCATACTGTGTTTCTTTTGGTTGAGTCCAGCATTAGGCAAGTTTGAGCTATCATTTGGTGTCACAGCTCACGAAAATATAAATTGAGCTAAGACATAGCTTTTTTCATTGCATTGCGACTCTTTTCACCATGATTTTCATTCCATGTTTCTCCTCAATCTTGTCTCTTTCTGTGAGCACATCCTTGCTACCTTCATTCATGCAACCTGGGAATGCACAAACACTTGGAACAGCAAATGCTGGCTCAGTGAGAACAATCAGTCTAAGATTTTTTTTAAGGAAATACTTATCTGATGATTGAGAGAAGTATTGGCAATCAATGTATAGTGTCTAGAACCTTCTGGATACCCAGGTGATATAGTATTGACTCAGCTTTCTCTCTCTTTTTTTGTATTTTAGGGAAGGGTCTACAGGGTATTCAGGGTTGCACTACTAGATCGGACTTGTAGTTATCCGCCTGTTTACAGCCTCCCAAGAGCTGGGGTTACAGGTGCACGCCACCTCGCCCAGTCTCAATTGCCATCTCAGCACATCCTAGGGGGCAGGGCCAGCAAGGTAGGCCTGGGATTGAAACCCCAGCCCCTGTGCCTGCTTGCAGGCGCTTTCATCCTCTGACTGGCCCAGCTTTCTCTTTATTAACCATCACTTTTCCCCTATTACTTGGTCTCTCAGCTTATGTTGTTAATACATAGTGCCTGACTAGTTCCTTAATAAAAAATATGCCGACTATAATCAAGATATTCTTGTTCATGGCCATAAATTATGAATATTTTGGTTATCACAGCTATGCCTGGACTTACAGGTTTAAAACATTAAGAGAAGTTTTTTGTATAAAAATATTTTATGTAGTTAAAGTTCATAGGAACTGTAGACATAGTTTTGAAACAAAATCTGAAATGTTTCAAGTAAAATTTGGAATATTTTAAAGGAGTCAATAAGATAGCATGGGATTGAAAGTTACGTGATCCAACAAAGACATAAATATTATACAATAAAACCTCAAATAATAGAAGAGTTAGCAGAAATGTGAAACCTATATAAGGCTGAAAATGAGAAATAAATCTGAAAAATACCCAAAAAGCAGTATAAAAACTTTCTGAATCAGCGTCCGTTTTGATTAATAACAAAATATATAGATAAATTACAATTTAAATAATTATGTAAGAAACAGGTATTCTTAGGGAAAAAAATAGAGAAACGTGAAGAGCTAATCAATGTTTTATCAAAAGGAAAGAAAAATTACTATTCCAGTGCATATTTCCTGTGATGCGTGTGTGTAATGATAGAAGGAAAACAAGAAGAAGCTGGGCTCTGCTGCACGGCCCACGCCCAAATTTCAGGGGCTTGTAGAAGGGAGGTTTGTTCTTAATTTACCTCATGTGCTGACTTCGCATTGGTGGCAGCTGTTTTCTGTAGTCTCCCAGCATTCCATTTTCTTGAGTGCTTCACCGCAATCAACGTCATTTAGGGGAACTGAGGACGGCCAGGTTTCCTGTGGAGAAGTAAGAGTGAAGAGGCCCCAAATGGTATTTATGAGAACCATAATAAATGCAGATGCTGCTTTCCTACACCCGGAAAAAGAGTTAAAAGATGAGGAAAAAAATGTTTTGGGACAAAATGGTAATGACTCTGTCCTTTCCTATAATCTATTTTGAACAGAACTAGAGCATTATGCTTAGTTTTATTTGAATTACTAAGAAATGAATATATTTCAAATGTGTAAAGAATATTTCATCTTACAATCATCCCACCCTTTGCGTAATGTATTCTTTATTTTTGGACATTGACATCCCAGATAATAATGCAGGTTAAAATAACAGTAAAGTAGTGACTAACAGCGTTTGTATCACAAAAGCTATGATTGAATATTTGGCCCCCTCTCTTACTAGCTAAATATTGTGGTAAAATTATTTAAATACCTTGTGCTTAGATTTGAGTATATATAAAAACAGGGAGCACAAAGTCACCTCGTTTAATACTTAGAGAACACAATAAGAAAAAGAAAGTACTTAGTATACAACTTACTATTAAAAGTGTAAGGTTTGAAAAAATGGTAGCACTAACAGAGGATTTGGTGGTGGTATATTTTGTCAATATTGTTTTTCACACTTGACTCTACTCAGGATTACTGAGAATACTCGAGAGTATTGTTACTGCCTGGGATTTTTGCATCAATTGTAATGTACACTTTTCTCCTAATTTTCTCCTAATACAACCATTCTGAGGTTTACAAGAAGTTTTGCCACAATATAATACTGAGCAGAAGTACAATGTATGTTGCGGTGTTTGGATTTGCAAATCCTTTGGATTTGCTCATACTTGGAAGGAACCTAAATATTTTCTAAGGGTAGACGGGTACTAGGAACATGGACGGTGCTTATTTCCACTGTGCTTTCCCCCAGGCCTGGTGTGAGAGGAGATACATCACCATGTGGCAGTGTGAACAGGTAAACAACTTGCTGGTTGTAAAGATACCTATAAAGATGTTCACAGCATCAGTGTTTATAATAACAAAAATGTGAATACAACCTAATCAGTCATCATTGATAATAGGTGAATTGCATTATGGGCAATAACTCCAAATGAAAGTAGATGGGGGCGTTTAAAAGGAACAACTCAGCTAGTATCTCAGCTTTGATTCAGAATGTTTCCACAATGTGGTGTGTTGCTTGTGTCTCATGCTTTGGTTCCTGTTGTCTTTTTTCCCTTCTTGTGCATTAAGTGAATGTTATCCTCTATAATTCTGGCATATTTCCAACAGCACTGGGTATACACAGTCTTCGCCCATTTCAGCCACTTCAATAGATATACTACAGGTTCTCACTGTAATTTAAATTTGCATTTCCCTAAGAATAATTACTTTAAACATGTTATATGTCTATCAGCCATTCACTTGTCTTCCTTAATGAGATAGATGTTCAAATCTTTCTTCGCATGATGTGTTAAGCGTGTCTTTTATTATTGAGTGTTAAGTGTCTTCTCTATGTCTAGGCTATAAAGCTTTTACCAAATATATAATTTGGAAATATTTTCTCTCAGTGAGAATTTGTCATCAAATGCCTCTGTCTTTTGAATGGAATTTGGTTTTGGATTTTAATTTATTTGTGTAACATTTTATGAATTATGCTTTTGATGTCACATCCAAGAGATATTTATCCAAGGCCACCAAACATTTTTTGTTTTGTTTTGTACTACAATTTTCCGGTTTTAGCTTTTTCATTTATGATTGTGATCCCTTTGGAATATATATATATATATATATATAATTCCATTTTTGCATATGGGTTGCCAAACAATGCTGCATCACTTTTAAAGACCATTCTTTCTCTGATAAATTGTTTTTACATCTTTCTTAACAGTTTGTCATAACCGAAGATCTATTTATGAAGACCGTTATCTGTACCATTTATCTTATTTTTATGACTTTCTTTATGAATTTAGAATTTTTTGTGAGTTTTTTAATGAAAAACCCGATATATTGTTTGGTAACAGTATTGAAACTATAGATTAAAGAGCCAGGGAAATGGCTCAGTAGAATAAGTGCTTCCCTGACAAGCACAAGGATCTGAGTTCAATTCCCGGTTCTGCCAAAAAAGAAAAAAGGTTTTTTTTTTTAAAGAAACCATAGATTAACTTGAGAAGAATCAACATCTTGATAGTATTCAGTATTTAATGGAAGTTTTGGGGATTGTTATCTGTTGTAGTCAGGGTTAACAAGGGAATGCATTTAATACAAGACACAAAATTTATAGGATTATTTTATAATATTTATACCAAAAGTCAAATGCGAAAGAGTGCAGGAGGTCTGTCTAGATATGAGAGACCCATAGAATCCGGCAGAGGGCCTGGAGCCCAAGGCACTGCCCTGCAGCAGTCCAGACAAAGACCTAGACGGCAAGGCAGTCTTCTCTCAGTTAAGCTAGAGGGATAGAGTCCACAACAATGTCCCATGCAAGTCTGTTTCAAGGATCTGCATGGAGGAAGGCTGAAAGGTCAGTGGTGGAAGCTGCAAAGTCTGCAGTGCTGGTACTGAAGGATCTGTGCCAGGCAGCTGAGGGACCCTGTGCTGCAGCGGGGAGCGTGCTGAGGGGAAGGCCCAGAGCTCGCCTACGGAGAATGCAGCCATCCTCAGTGACAGTGAGGACCCCAGTTCCTTTGATGATAGAAGCCAAGTTCCTACCAGGAAAGCTAGCCTGACAAGTTTTCCAGGAGAATCAGCAGGACACCATCTTTCCCCCAGTTCTCCCTTTGTGCTGCTGACAGCAATCCTTGTGCAGGCCCCCACACCCAGCACTATGATGACTCAGTTCAGCTGAGTGTTAGGAGTTGCTCATGAGTTAATCTACCACGCTAGCCGTATCTTCTGCCTTATTTTTATATAACTGTGTATTTTTCATGGATACATTTTTTTTT
>NW_004524661.1:8130419-8150996 GCF_000260255.1 Octodon degus | reverse complement strand
ATGTATTATAGTTATTTTTATGATCCAGAATATAATTTATTTCACAAATGTTACATGTATATATTTTTAAAATGTGTATCCCATTACTGTTGTTTGGAGTGTTGCATAAATTTCTCATTGATTGCTAGTGTTTTTCAATTTTTGTATCCACAGTGTTATTTTAAATTTCTAATTTTCATAAGGTTTCACATAGTCATAAGGTATGGACTGCTAAATTTCTAATTTTAAGGGCCTGCAAGATAGTTCAAGCAGACCAAGCACCTGGTTAGGAAAGCACGGGGGTCGGGGTTTGATCCCTGGTGCCACATGCTGCCAGCCCCACTTCCAGGTGCACTGAGCAGGTGACAGATTCTGGACATGGTGGAGTACACCTGTAATCCCATCACTGGGAAGGGTGAAAATAGGAGAATCACTATGAATCTGAGCTATTTTGTGAGACTCTGCACAAAATACAAAAACAAAGCAAAATAACACAAAAAAACCACCCACAAAATATCTATTTTTAACAGTGATTGAGAGAGCAATGGAAATATTTGATTATAAGTTCTGACTTATATCTTTGTCTTCTATCAATTTTTGCTTTGCATGCATTTTGGTTCTCTTAGTGTCTTGATGAGCCAAAAAAATATATATATTTGGAACAAATATTTGTATTTTTACTACTGGTAATTTAGATTTAAAGTATAATTCATCTGCTATGTAATGGTTCTCGTAGCTTTCTTTTAACTAGTGTCAGCACTGTACAGCATAGCCATCATTTTGACTTTGTATTTATATCTCTAAAATTGTATACTTAGATGCAAAGTGTGTTTCATGTTCACAGCACACTGTGAATCTTGGTATTGCTTTTACTTGTGCCTTAGACTCTGTTCTTCCAGTAGGGGACATGTTTAATATTTACAGCTGGTGTGCTCTTTGAGATGGATGGATTTAAGTCTATTATCAATCTCTCCTCTGTCCCTTTGCCCAGCTAGTCCTTCTTTCAGTTTTTAAAAACTGATCATAGCTAATACATTTTACAACTCAAATTTATTTTCATTGTTGGCCTCTTAGTTGTAATTCTGTTATTCTGTTGGCAAGTTTAATTACATAGTTTACATTTCGTATGCACTAATACTAAATTATCTCAAATTTATGGCAGTGTCTGATAATGTCTTTGTTTTAATGAAGGATTTGAAAGGTAAAATTCAAGACTATTGGAAGTTCTTTGAGTTTGTTTCTATTTTTGGTTTTGAGCAGTAGTTTAACAACCCTCTACAATGTCCTTAGACAGATTTGTTTGTTTCGAACAAGAAATCTATGACTCTCTACCTGTCTTTTCTTTGTTTTGTTTTAGATAGTGGTTATTAAGCCCATGACCTTTACAGTGAGCTACCTCTCTGGCCAAACTCTCACTCTCATTCTTGCTTTGTCTCTCTTGACCTGTCTGTCCATCTGTCTGTCTGACTGTATGTTTGTCTATCTGTCTCTCTGTCTCTCTCTGCCTTTCTGTATCTGTATTTTGAGAAAGGTCTTGCTAAGTCACTAGATTGACCATTCTTGGGTCAAAAGTTGAACAGGATGGAGTTGACCTTGCCATGCTCCTGCCTCAGCCTTCGGAGTACTGGGACTGCAGGCATGCACAGTCACACTCAACTCATAAGATGATCCTTTAAAATGTCACTTTAATGGCCTTGAAAAGTTTGATAATGATATGCGTGGGTATAGTTGTCTTCAGGGTTTTTTTTTTTTTTTTTTTTTTTTTGACAGTTTATTTTGCTTCTCAGATCTAAAGTTTAGAGTTTGGGTCAAATTTTGAAACACAGTGCTCATCGTATTTGAGATTTTTGTCTCTCATTCTCTTAAAAAACACTAGGCCACTTGTACCTGACAGACCACCTATGTTGTTTCCCTTCTGTACTAAAATATTTCCTTCTTTTTCTGCTTCATCTTAGTTTCTATTGCTGTGCTTCTAGGTTCTGCTTTTCTTTTGTAATATCTACCTTGTTATTGAAACATTCAGAGAATCATTTTTATTTTACAGATGGTTGTTTTCACCTCTGTGATTTAAGCTGTCCCTTTTTATATCCTGTTTGTCTCTAATTAACTTGTTTTGCAATATATGGAGCATCATATGTATGACTGTTTTAGTCATAGATCTTCAAATTAGAACATCTGAGTCAGTTCTACTTCAGTTCAGTTAATTAATTTAATTCCTATCCATAGGCTACATTTAAAAGCTTTTTAGTATTTTGTGACAAATTATTTTGTTGTGATTAAAGACATCTTTGCATAGTTGAATACCAGCTCTTTCAAAATTCCCATTTGTATTATTAGGTTTTGTTCTGGACTGCAATTATTTGGAAATTTTTTTTATCATTATGGGTCTTGGTATATTGACTTAGGAAGTTCTTAAGAGCAGCATTCAGTCTTTTGCCACTACTGGGGCAAGATCTTCTTGCCAGTTGGTTCACACAGCATCGAAGCGGCACTATTCCCACCATGTGATGACTCCTTCAGGTGGTTCTCTCCCCAGTGGCAGCTATCTTTCACTATTCCACGTCCACCTCAGGTGGGAGAACTCTTGGTGGAACTCTGCTCATCTTTTACTTCAGAGCTTTTTTCTCTCTGAAACTCTGTCAAGTGAATTATAGTAACTCAATCTGACTGGTTTCCCATCTGTTAGAGGTTTCTAACTTTTATTTCCTAATAACCAGAAGCTTAGAATTACTTTATATACATTTTTTGTTTGTTTGTTTCAACAGATATTCTATAAGTGATCTTTACCATAAAGTCTTACATGCTTGTCATTATTTTGCAAACCATGATAATATTGTGGTAAAAACTGAAATAATGTGGACTTACGTAGCAAAAGTCCTTCAGTAACCTTCAAAGTCAGACTTCTTAGAAACAACAATTTTGTGAATCCCTTTTAGGACCATTTTCTATGTATTTATGCCTATATTTTTTAATAAAAGAGAATACAAAGTAGTAAAAGAAAAAAGAAAAGAAATCACTAGAAATGATACAGAATTTCACTAAACAAAACAATAGGTATTTATTAATGGTTGTTGTGTTACATAATGTTATCTTCAAATTAGTTGTTTAGATTACCTGATATAAACATGCAAAATTGAAGAAAAAAAAAGGAAATTAAGCATTAAGTGCTCCTTTCAATAGACCAACAGAATTCAGCAGTACAACTACCCAACTATATAGTATATATACAGCTATCCTATATAGTATATATACAGATATATATATATATATATATATATATATCTCAGTGGAGAAAAGTAATTTGTATATCCATTTTTAAAAAGTAGTGCTAAAAAGAGAACATTTAGAATAACCCATCTGATGCCTTAGTCTTGGATTCTTAGCTCTCAGAAATAGGAGAAAATAAGCATTTTTTTGTTTAAAACTAAAAAGCAAGTCAATAAACAAATTCAAATCTATTGGTTAGAAATCTACTTTTCCTTCCACTGAGAGAAATACTTCCACTGCCCTATATAGATTCTGACTAATTTCTATACAATTTTTGAGAGTATTAAACTGATTTTTAACCATCCCCACATTGACAAAGACCTAGTTGTATTCAGCTTCTCTGTACCAAATACATAGATGTATTGAAAGCCTCAGTTGTATACTCAAACAAATATTTTTCTGCCCAATCTTCAAATTACATATTGAGGTTAAGGGCTAAACAAATTGTTAAAGCTGATATATAATGTCAGATCACCCTTTACAATCTTTTTTTTTTGTGGTACCAGGGATTGAATTCAGAACCCTGCGCTTGTCAGGCAAGCACTTGTTCTATTGAGCTATCTCTCCAGCTCTTCAATCATTTAAAACAAAACTGCTTGCATGAACACACATACACGTGTACACACACACACACACACACACACACACCCATACATTTAAAGCCTCTATGTGTGTATATCTAGCCCCAACTACTGCCAATGCACCTTGACCTGGACCAACCTCTCTCTTACCTGAATAGCTCCTGGGTACTGTCCCTCCCCTGGTTCCAGGCATATGTGCATATTAGCTAATGTATAATCCTATCATAATTACTTTCATTATTCATATTCAACTTTTGTATCAAGCAGATTCTAAGTCTTTCTACATATATATGTTATATGTAATTTACGTTGATTAATCTGGTAACTAGATCTAATACATGTGCTGCTTTATAGGTACTCAGTGATTATTTGAAATATGTAAATAAGGCAAGCTGTAGAAATAGTAATCAATGGCTATAGAATAGTGTATATAATTTGAATCGTTATATTATTTTGTTGCCCAAATATGTCATTTTATGAAGGAAGAAATACAAATTTTCTCTTTTTAATTGTAATCACCAAGACTGAATTCACAATGTTATTCTCAGCATGACTGAGACAAATGTCACCACAAGGATGAAAACCCTCAATTGGTCAAATGGAATGGTTACTTGGACAGGAAAACAATCTATTTTAACTGGTTTAAATAGGGTGCATACTGTATGATTTCTATGAGTTGCCATTCTGATTATTGGTCTTTTCATGTGAGTGATTCTGGTAGGTTCTTTAAAAATAAAGACTCACTTCATTCTTTTCTAATCCCTCTTGCCTTTTGGCACAGTCGCTTCAGTGTCTTTACACATGCCATGTTGAAGGAAATGTTGGCTACTTCAACCTTGATGATTCTGGTGATATTGATAATTATAATAATGATAATGGTCATGAAAATTAACATTAGTTTATAATATCTTAAACGTTTTCTCAGTGTAAATTCTCTGGCCCTTACATGTGAGAGAATTGAGGCAAATAATGACAGTGAGAAGGATTCAACCTGGATTCTGACCCCCCAAATTCTAACATAATACACTAGGATTCAAATTCTTGTGATGTATAAAATTTAGCCAGTTTCATGGTGTAATTGCGCAGCTGTTTTTTTGGTTTGTTTCAAACAGAGACCTAGGCTTTCTGATTGTTGCCTTGAAAATTGTGTTTATTTGACATTTGTGGGAAAAAAGTCACAAAGGGCCAGCCAGATAGAATAATGGGCTGAAGCACCTACTTAGGCAGAGCGCAGTGGCCAGGGTTCAATCGTTGGCATGCTATGCTGGCCTTGCCCCCGGGACATGCTGAGATGACGATTGAGACTGGGCATGGTGGGGTGCACCTGTAACTCCAGTGCTGGGGAGGCTGAAAAACAGGAGAAGCACTACGAGTCCAATCTACGTAGTGAGACTCTGTAGACCCTGTACCAAATACATAAACAAAAACAAAAACCATTTGGCATGTCAGTCTCCAGAAATGCCTTTAGGACCCAGTAAGCTCTCAGTAAGTGTGATGGAAGTAGTGAAATAAATGTGTATCTTGGCCTCCCATCAGAATTTTCCATAGTACTGTCCAAAATTTCTGGAGATCATTTGTGACTATCAGAATGTATATTTCTGCAGTCAGTGAGTAGTTTACAAATGTTAGCTGATGATACAAACAGTATTCTTTTATCTGAGTCATGAAAGCTCACAAGTAATAGGGGGTTGGTAGCAGAGTATGCAGGAAGCCTAAACTTGCTCCTGCCTGTCTCTTGTTCCTTGGGCCCGTGCATGTGAGTGTAGGACAGTTCTTTTTCTGAAGACAGCAAAGGTGTAAGATAGCAAGTCTATCAGGTAAAAGCATTTCATGTGTATTAGTCAAGGAGAGTCACATGACTATGCGTACTGTCAAGCTGGAATTGTGTACTTTTGTCTACATCAGAAAGTACTGTCAGCTTCTCTGGAAAAGGCTGAATACCCACGGTGGTAAATAATGGAGTTAATAATTTAATCTACCATATTTTTACTGACTGAGCAAGTGAAGAAGAAAAACTTCAGAAGCACCAACAGCAAAATTTTGATTAAGTCCTTACAGTGATGTGGGAGAAGTTTGAAGCAAAATCCAAGCCAATTTTTATTTAATCACAGCCTTCCTCCACTCTTCCAACAAATGGTGGATAATGAGTATTACAGTCATTTCTGCAGTAATCAACTGTGGTATCCCAAACAGAAGATTATAACTTCAGCTGGAAATTGAGCAGCAGGACAGTTGAAGCCTTAAAAACAACAAAAAAAAATCTCATTTACTCTCAAGTGATACTTTGCAATAAAGAGACAGACTAGAGGCAGGGAAATTAAGAAATTAGCGACATGAGTGTAATTGTGTCCCAACAGAAGACTGGACTTGTCATTAGCAGAAGCAACAGAGAGAATGTGCATATCAGAAAATGATACATGAGGTAAATATGACGAGGCCTGGCCAGTAAACACTGAAAGACTCATATAACAAAATGAGAAGGTAGTGAATATGGGAAATTAAAGCTGACAAAATACAGATTGTGGTTTTTTGCTCCAGTAGGAGTGTAATGTTTTACATGTTTTCTTTAGAATTCTTAAGCCAATAGCATAAATGGTTCCGAACAAAAATGGTTTAATTATACTAGCATTTTAGTCTTTAAGAGTCAGAGAGAGGACGTTCCCTTCGGTTCTGTATGTTTTTATAGATAGGTGGTCGGGTCTTTCTCACCGTGCTTGGCACTGTCTAAGATCTTCTAATGGCAGTGTCAGTCACTAGGTTTTCAGTGTGGATCAGAGGGCCAAGCCAAAATACAAACTCATACATAAACATAACCCTGTCTACTTAAAGATAAGAAATTATAAAGAAAAAGGCCTTAGAAAGCAGCAATCCTTCTGCAATTGCTGAACATTTTCCTGGGACTTTTTGGTGTTTTTCAGGCAATTTTCTTTATTTTTTCCTTACAAAAGATGACACAGACCTGCAATTTCTCACCCCTTTTGTTTAAATTGTGTGTCACTTTTTTAGTAATTCAAGCATTTACAGTATAAATGTATATACATGTACATGTATATATGCACTTAAGGAAAAATACATACACTTAAAGGAAAAAACAGGAGCATTGTCTTGACAAAGTGTATTTAAAGTAAGCTTAACAAAAGAGACAATAGATTTGATCTAAAAATTTTTTGAAAGTATAAGTATTGAAAACAAGATATATCAACTCTATAAAAAGAGAAAGTATTCTTTAGTATGTCATTGCTATCTAAAGGTAAAGTTACTGTAACATACAGCTAAATGTATTCAAAGAGGGCTAGCCAAGTAGCTGAGAATATTAAAGCACCTGCAAGGAGGTGCAGGGGCCAGGGGTTCAATCTCTGGGCCTGCTGTGCCAGCCCCGCCCAGGGGGCACGCTGAGACAGCAATTCAGACTGGGCATGTGGGCACGCTCCTGTATTCCCAGCTCTTGGGAGGCTGTAAACAGGCATATCACTATGAGTCTGACCTAGTAGTGAGACCATGAACACCCTGTTGACGCTTCCCTAAAATTAAAAAAAAAATGCGCTGGGGAGATGACTCAGTGACATAAGCACCTGCCTGGCAAGCACAAGGTCCTGAGTTCAATCCCTGGTACGGAAAAAAAAGTCAAAAGAAATGAATGTGGATAGGACCATGATTTCAAATTAGTCGTCAGCCTTCTTAGGCCAAGAATACATTATATATGTTGTTATACTTTTAACAGAAAAAAAAAAAAAAAAACAGATGCGAATTGAAGGACTAGAAACCCCAGGATCCTAGTAAAAAAAAAAAAAAAAAAAAAAAAAAAAAGCCATGATACATTCCAGAAAAAAAAATACTGGTTATTTCTTTACAAATCTATGGGGAAGTGTTTCTCTCAGAGATAAAATCTTTAAGTTGACTGCTTTTCCAGCATGATACAGATATGCTCTATGCATTTCCGTTCTCTCTTTATAGTTGCATACAGAAGGCATGGGGGGCCGACACGTGGTTCTGTATCTGGATACTAGAGACGACCTGTACATTACTAAACTCAATTGCTGAAGAGGAAGCTTTGACCTTGAAGTGATGAAATACATCTTCTCATATCACACTTTCTTTCCTTTTTTGTTCATCATTCATTCATCCTATTTTTTTTTAACATTTATTTATTTATTTACTTGGTAGAGGGTCTAGCTACACAGCTCTGACTTGTACTGCTCCTCCTGTTTCAGCCTCCCCAACACTGGATTACAGGTGTGGGCTGCCACGCCCAGCTTTTCTGGCCTGCTTGCAGGGCCAGCATAGCATGTGGTTCCAGGGATTGAATCCGAGTCCTCGTGTTTGCCAGGCAGGTGCTTAGACTGCTGAGCTCTCACCCCAGCCCCCATACTGTTATTTAGTGAAAATTTTGTAGGCCAATATGCTTATAAAGACGGAGATTATAAAAGAAGTTAGATAAGCTGAGGTAGTTAGTCTAAATTAGAAAATTGCTTGACAAACAGTATATAAAATGCTCAGAAGAATAGCAAAGTAAAGAGACAGAGTGCCACAAAAATAGGGCAAAATATTTACTTCTGCCTATCATAACTTAGAAAGACACTGTGGGGACCTTAGGTACAAATCTGCCAGCAAAAGACAATCCTCAATTTATAAGATTATGTCCCAATAAACCCATCGTAAATGGAAAGTATCCTAAGTTTAAAGTACATAGAATACACCTAATTACAGACCATCACAGTTTTGTAGCACCATACATTGTATGGGGTCTTGGCTACCTTTCTCTCCTTGCTGAGGCAAAATACTTGACACCCAGAATTAACAAATCACAGGTTTATTTGTCTCACAGTTTGCGGAGGTTTCAGTTCATACTCAGCTGGCTCCAAGGCAGAGTGGCACATGGCAGAGGGCAACAGTTTATGGTGGCAGAAGACAGCAAAACCGAGAGGAGCAGAGGACTTGTCGTACAAGCCCTCCCTTGTACTACATGCAGGCCACCCACTCCAGGGCAGGTGTAGCATTCACACCCATAATCCCAGCATTGGACCATAAATCAATCAAAAACGCTAGAAGCCTGCCCCGTGACAGCATGAGGCTTTGGCAGCGCATCTAGACACTAACTGTAACACATGGTACCAGTTGTTCACCCTCGTGATATATGGCTAAATGGGAGCGGGGACTCCATGCAGTGACCCAGCATGGGTAAAAGAGTGGTCCACGTGTCACCATAAAGTCAAGACTAAAAATTTGAAGTTTAGTTTCTAATAAATTCATGTTGCTTTCATACCATTGTAAAACTGAAAAATCAGAATGTGAACTATTAAAAATTGGGGAAGGTCTAAATTATTAAAAAGCAAGATACACCAGGAGAAAGATCCTTGGCAGACGTAATAGGAGACTCCACTCTGTGGTCTGCTGATGGGTGACCTGCAGCCCTTAATTGGCTTAAAATTCTGCCATGGACCATTACTATTTTTCACTGAAGAACTGTCTTCTATTCTCAGTTCCCTAAATAAAGTTAATAAGTGAATCAAATAGCCTAAAACACAACCTGTGCCAGAATTTTCTTTTAATTTTTTTTTCTCATGTTAGTAGAGAAACAATTTTTTAATACAGTCATTTTTTTTTTTTACCTTGGTTCAGGGCAATTTGCCATGATATGTAAAATTATTACAATTAGCATAAGTAACTGCATTCTGAAATACCTCTAAGTAGGCAGCGCTTGCGAATTTGCCAATTTGACTTTGAACTGAGTCTCGTGGTATTGTATAACTGAAACATATGATAGTGAAAAAGCCTAACTTTCCTTTTCCCATTAAGCAAGGTATTTAAAATTATTGCACACACTGATGGTGTAGAGTGACATTTCAGTACACATATGTCATGTATATTGATCAGAAAGGTGCCATTTTCCATCTTTATCTTTGATTCATGTTGGGAGCCTTAGAGCTGCTCCTCTCTTCTGATTATTCTTATATTTTGCAGATATAGTATCAATGGAGGTTTCCTAAGTCCTCCCCTAAAGCATGAATTCTTCATTAATGAGGAATTCTTTCAAAACTATTCATTTTTGCTATTTTCCATGTGCTATACAGTCTTAGGCTAGGATGATTCTGTTAAAATAATACACCTACAATATTTGAATGGCAATGGAATACGCATCTCTGACAAAAGTAAATATAAAAGGGGGATGTAAGTGAAGCACCATTTTATAGTGAAAAAACTGGATGTGTATACACAAAATAGTTAGGATAGATATACTGCTACTTCCTCTTAGTTCAATGAGAAGATTTGTCCTAATGGTGTTTAGACAAGATATATCTGCATTTTGTACTATGAATACTACGAGGACAACAATATGTAATGTATTAATTATTGTAACCTGTTTTGAAACTGTCTCAAGAGTTTTGTTTTTTTTTCAAAACTGGAAATTGAACTTAGGCCATTTCACTTGACAGGAAAACGCATATTCTACTAAGCCATCTCCTCAGCCCCTTCAATGCTATTTCTTTCTCAATAAAATTAATACTAAAAAATAATTCTGTTAATAAAATAAAATATAATTTTCACTCTGACTAACTCTAAAAAATAATAATAAAAATAGATACTTGGCGCTATATTTTTTCTGTGGTCTGGCTTGATGCTGAAAGGCATCTGTGTACTTCTGCTCACTTTGTAGTCATTATCTTCTGAAACCTAGGAGAAGACTCATGTGGTATCATGAAACTAGAAGAAAAATGTTACTAAGTGTTTCATTGTGCTATTTTTACTAGCTAAGTTTGCCTTCTTCATCCAGTAAGAATTCTTGCATCCCATTTTTCTCTTGTCTTCCTCTACCACACATTACATTTTATTCAATATTTTTCATCACTCTGTGTCTTTTTGATGGATAAAAGCTTGATGTTGTGAAGCTAATGAGAGTGCTGCTCTAACCAGAAGTTCAGTCTTGGGTTGGTGGATTCTGTCTGTTTGATACTTGAGGCCCTGCAGAAATATGTAAGAGTGCTGGAAATTGAAATGCATCCGATTAGGGGAGACTTGCGATTCGTTTTCTCAACTGGCAGCAATATGTGTGATTCTTTCTAATTTTTGAGACAGGTCTCATTACACAGTTTAGGGTAGCTTTGTTCTCACTATGTAGGCCAGGCTCGCATTAAACTCCCAGCAATCCTCCTGCCTCAGCCTCTAGAATGCTGGGATAACAGGCGTGCACAACTACGCATGGCTTAGTAAGTGTAATTCTGCTGAGAGCCAGCTCTACAATTTTGAATCAACACCATCATGTAAGGAGTTATTCATGGAACTCCTCTACTTCTGCCCTGTTAGCTAATCATTCCCCTTTTACCCCAGGTGTTAGCTTGACCTAGGGATGGATTATTTTCCTCAGGTGGACCTCAAAGCCCCACCAAAACTCAGCTAATAGCCTTCCTAGCCACCTAGAACTCACTGATCTCAGTCTCAATCAATCCCTGCCTCTTTTCCACCCTTTGCCTCTGTTTTTGTATTGAAATACTGTTTTAGGTCATCAGATTTGCTCAAAACTAATAAATTACACACATTCCAACATTCAGCTATCTTTGTTTTCTTGGAAACATTTTCCAGTTTTATTGTCCCAAGCTTGCTACAGTTCTTTTAACTCTTGTCTCTCAACAACTAGCTATCTCTGACTTTCCACTTCCCCTCTTCTTTTCTCTTATGATTCATGCTGGTAGTGTCAGTGATTTTCTTTCTTTCTTTAACTGGTTCCTTTTCATTGGTTATACAGATTAACAGGATTTTATTAAGAGGGCAGATTTGTACATGTGCATAACATCCTTCGTTCCTTTTCAAGGAATGGTATAGCTAAATCACGTGGTAACTTTTTTTTAAGGAACTTCCATAGTGACTGCACAAATTACATTCCCACCCGCAGGCGGTGAAAATGTGTTCCTTTCCCCCATCTCCTCCCCACCACTCATTGTTTTGTGTTCCTGATTATAGCCATCCTGACTAGAGAGAGAGAATAGCCACCTAATTTGCATTCCCCTAAAGCAAATGTTAAACACTTTCTAAAATTGCACTTATTGAGCAATTCATGCTCCTTCTTTTGAGAAGATCCTGTTCAATTATTTGCCCAATTATTGATTATTTGGTTTTGATTGTTTGGTGGTGTTTTATTTAGTTCTTGTTTTAAATACTAATCCTTGGTTGGGGGCCTGGGCTAGGAATGATTTTTCCCCCTTTATTAGGCTGTTTTCTCATCTGTTAATTGTTTCCCTACTGGTGCAGAAATGTTTTCATTTCATTTTGTCTCACTTATGGATTCTTGCTATTATTTTTTGTACTTTTGGAATCTTACAAAGGAAGTCTTTGAGTCTATGGATTCAAGTGCTTCTTTTCAGCTTTCTTTATGAGTTTGAAAGATTTGGGTCTTGTAACTTGAACTTTGATTCATTTTGAAGTCACTACTGTAAGGTGAAAGGCAGGGATCTAGTTTCAATCTTCCTCAAATGAATATGTGGTTTTCCTAGCATCCTTTTTTAGAGGTGCTATCTACCCTTGAACTTAGATTTTTGCCTCCCTTGAACAGATTCAGGTGGGCATGGTTAGTTTTTGTTTGTTTGTTTGATCTGTGTATTTTTTCTGTTCCATTGTTCTAAGTGTCTTTTTATGCCCCATTATCATAATGATTTTGTTACTATGCCTTTGTAGTATAATTAGATATCTGGTAACATAATGCCTCCAGAGTTGTTCTTTTGTTCTAGGATTGGTTTAGCTATTCTTTTATATTTTCATAAGAATTTTAAGATAGTTTTTGCTAGTTTTGTTAAGAAAGTCACTGGTATTTTCATGATGACTGCATTGAATTTATAGATTATGTTTGGTAATGACCATTAGGACATTATTAACTCTTCTTGTCCAAGAAAATTGTTGATCTAGTTGGGGGATAGCTCTACAGCATGAGCGCCTGCCTCAGACGTGCAAGTTTCCAAGTTTAAAGCACAGTACCACAAACAAACAGAAAAAAAAAAATAGTGTTAAAAAATAAGAATATAGTGGGTCTTAACATCTTATGGTGTCTTCTTCAATTTCTTCTGTGTTTTGAAATTTCCATTAGAGTGGTTTTGCATCTCTTTGATTAGATGAACCTGTATGATTTTTAAAATATTTATTTGAAATTATTGTGAATAGAATTATTTTCCTGATTTTTTCATCAACTACTATGTTATTAGTATATAGTAAGGATTTTGATGTTTTAATGTTGATTTTTAAGTCCTGCTACATTGCTAAATTCATTAATCAGCCCTAAAAGTCATTTGGTAGAATCTTTAGAGTATTTTAAATATAGGATATTTTCTAACTAGGATAATAAGACATTTTCCTTTCTTATTTGTATATTCCTTTCTTCTCTTATATTATAGCTCTTGCTAAAATTTCATGAACTGTATTTAATAAATAGTAAAAGTGTGTCTTTGCCTTGTTTCTATCATTTAAAAAATATTTATTTATTTAAAAAAATCTTTTATTTATTTATCTATTTGGTACAGGGTCTTGCTACATAGCTCGATCTTGTAGTGAGCCTCCTGTCTCAGTCTCCCCAGCACTGGGATTACAGGCATGCACTGCCACGCCTGTTTTTGGTGGCCAGTACAGCAGTGCAGTATGAGGTACAGGGAACTGGACCAGGGTCCTGGTGCTCACCAGGCAGGTGGTTAGACTGCTGAACTAACTCCTTGGTCCTTGCCTTGTTTCTGATCATTTATTGATGTTGTCTACTTGATCCTCATGGATATTTGAGTTTGTGACCTCTGAGGTAGATTTATTCATGGAAACACACAGGATAAAACTTTTTAGAGAATACAGTCCAAGTGATTGAGTACTTTTTCAAAGCTTTCATTATCCAATGCACAGCCTTTCATTTAGTCTTACATCTTTCTTTTATTCCTGAAATTCCTAAACTTAAGCATGCATCAGAATTACCTAGAGGTTTTGTTAAACAGATTGTCAGTCCCTATCCTAGCTTTCTCAACATATTATGTCTGGAATGGAGCCCGATAATTTGCTTTTCAACAAATTTCAGTTGGCTGTAGTTGAGAAACAACATTTTGAGAACTACTATACTATACCTTTATGCTCTGCAGTTTCTTCTCCACGTATTCATTTCCTTCTACTTTAACTGAAATTAAGTATGTATTCCACTGTTCTCTCATGCTTGCTGTGAGTTCCAAGTGAAGGGAAATTTCGAAGAATGTTACAAGATAAGTAACAAGTTGTGTCTCCTTTTCTAGAATATAAACTTAATGACAACTGGAACACGGCTGTCTTGTTTGATTTTCTAGTCACTAATGTACACGAAATACTTTATAAATTTGCGTTAGATAAACTAATAAATAAAAGACAAATTTCAGGAGCTAGTTAAACAAAATAAAAAGGAAAGAGCAGGCAAGGATAGTGACCTGGTCCCTAACTGTCCATTTTAATTCAAGAAGTAGTTCCTAAGGAATATCTATGCTTCCTCGATTTGTTTAGTAGCTTAGTTATGTTTGTGTTAAGAGTACAAAAGGAAGCTGTGTATCACTCACAGATAGAGCTCAGTGTAATAGTTCATGCTCCACATGGACAGTTTCCATTTAACTTTCAAAGTCGTGTAATCACCATCCAGAGACCAAATCATCTGCCCTGACAGTTGGAAAATGTCTCTATGTACTGACAGCCCCATAGGACAGGATACGCAAAAGCTCTGCTACCACCGTGTAGTGTCACTAAGCTTAATTGACTGCACCCATAATTCCCAGGAGAAAGGGAGAATGTGTAACCTGTACTGCTCTGACACTATTATACAGGCCCAGCTTTTTAGGCCTTCCCTTACAGCCTCTGCCATAAAAGCCATTGATTACTTTCCTTCCTAACTTCAGTGGAACTTTCAATGTTGTGATATTTCTTACTTTGCTATCGCTTCTGTTTCACTTTTCATGTACTACATTTTCTTTTCCAAAAGTATATTTATTTTTTTAAAGACACAAAATGTTTGTACATTTCTGTGGAGTGTGGCATTTGAACACGATGCGAAGAGGGGAGATCAGTGCAGTCAGCATGCCTATCATCTCAGGAGCGCGAGGCCTTGGTCTTGAGAACATCCAGAAACTCTACCCCAGCTACTGTGAAACTCACTGCATTTTTGTCAACCATTGTTGTCCCACTGTGTTATGTGTGATTTTATTTCTATTATCCAACTGTACCCCCTTTTAAATATTGATTGATTGACTGATTTGTTATAGAGTCTTGTTATGCAGTTGGAATCGCTTGTAGTGATTCTCCTGTCTCAGCCTCCCTGGAGCTGGGTTTACAGGCATGTGCCACCATGCCCAGTTTCAGGGCTTTTAGGGCATGCAGTATTGAGTATCAAACTAAGGTCCTTGTGCTAGCCAGGCAGGCGCTTAGACCACCAAGCTATCTCCACAGCCCTCCAACTTCACCTCTTGTGCACATGCAGAAACTGTTGTTCTTCCATCCCCACCCGCCTGTCTTATTTAGTCTCAACATTTAAACATAAACAGTCACTCTTCTTGTCTTTCCACTGGTTTGCAGTTCTTTCCCCACCTATGTTAGGTCATCCTGGAGCTGGAAAAAGTGCTGTCTCCATCGAGACATCCCTTCACCATCAGGTTCCCTTATCACTCAGGCCGTATTTTGGCACTCATGTCTCTGAAAATTGCCACAGTTAAGGATGCCAATCACCTCCACCTTGGAAATTGAAGAACTCTTCTCAGGTTTCTTCTTGCCTCACTTCTCACGGTTTTTTTCAGTTATTGATGCGTCCCTTTGATGTGGTTTTAGACATGAAACTCAGGACCTTTGAACTAGCTACTTCCTGACTCTTTAGTTTTTGCTTGAAGGCAGCATCCTGTTGAGTCCCCATGAGGCCCCAGCTCAGCTCCAACTTGTGATCCTCCCACCTCAGTCTCTTAGACTCTTACTGGTTTTATAGTCATGCACCACCCCATCTGACTATATCTCATACACAAAAGTACTTAGTTTGGATTTCTGTAATAACTATACTTCCCTGGCTTTCTTTTGCTTTTCTAACCACTCTTTCTCCGTTTCTTTTCCAATTTATTCTTCTGCAATATTGAAGCTGTTTTCTTCTCTCTGCAGTCTTTCCCTCCTGGATCATTCCCACCCATGGTTCAACACATTCAAATCCTTTGTACACTCGCTCACACTCACTCCCAGTCTCTGTTGAGAGATAGGTGTGTGGATATGCTGCAGAGACATCTGTCCTGGAATGTCTTGTGTGTATCTAGAACCTAAATGTACAACACTAACTTCACAGTCCCATTCTCAGTCTACTAATATTTAGCATCTGATCCTTCTCATTGGTTCTATCTAGTTCAAACATTCCTGCCAATATTCTGCCTACAAACTGTCTATCCATCCAACTTTCACCATCAATTCCTTAGGCTTCCTCAGGACAATCTGTTTTCCATGTGTCCTCAGTGTGCTCGGCATCCGTCTCCCCAAAAGCTTCCCTCTTACATACTTTCTGACTTCTGCCTCTGATGCAGCAGCCTCTTTTGTAACATAGATATTTCTCTTTTTTTATGAATTTAAGACAGGCAGAAAATAAATAAATATCCTTTAGGGTCAGCCATGTAGCTCAGTGGATTAAAGCGCCTACAAGCAGGTGCAGGGGCAGGGGTTAGGTCCCTGGGTCTGCTATGCAGGCCCAGCCCCCTGGGCACACTGAGATGGCAATTGAGACTGGGCGTGGTGGCGTGTTCCTGTACTCCCAGCTCTTGGGAGGCTGTAAAAAGGAGAATCACTACGAGTCGGATCTAGTAGTGAGACCCTGAACACCTTGTAGACCCTTCCCTAAAATATCGAAGTAATAATAATAAATGAATTTAGGACAGGGTCTGTAGGGCCTCACTACACAGATTGGACTGTAGTGGTCTTCCTGTTTTCAGCCTCCCAAGTGCTGGGATTACATACATGCACCACTATGCCCAGTCTCAATCACCATCTCAGCGTGATCTGGGGATGGGTCTGCGAATCTTTGATTCCCTTTTTCTAAAATATTTCTTTCCTTCCTTCTTCTCATACTGATTCAACCATTAATGTAATTAATGTAATTAATTAATTAATTCTTGAGCTCCTGGTGTGTATTATGCACTCTATAATTTAAATCCTGGATGCCCCACTTAGTAGCTGGGTTATATTAATGAATTAATTATTCATTCTTCAATTCCCTTATCTCCCTAAATGAATAAAAATAGCAAGTAGAAGGAAAACTGTGAAATGGAAAATAATTATTCCAAGCAAAATTGACAAGTATTTAATAAATTCCATATAAATATTATTTATCTGAGTTTTTTTGAGAGTGAATTTCTATATAGTACACTAGTATTATTTTTACACCATCATTAATTGCTCTTTCCTTTCTCAAGTATTTTTATATATGAAGTTATACGAATAAAGTTTAATATTACATATCTTGGTCATTACTACAGGTAAAACTGGCATTTTAGCTAAGTTTGGCCCCTGCTGCCCATTTTTATAAATAAAGCTTTATTGGAACACTGCTCACCTGTTGCTTTTTATGACATACTGCTTTTGTGCTGTGTAGACAAAACTGCGTTCTTACTAAGGAGATCATGGGTCCTGCAGAACAGAAAGTACTATCTTTTTCTTTATGGAAAACGTTACCCTTGTTGTTTAAAGATACAAGGTTTTTTGTTTGTTGTTTTGTTGTTGTTGTTGTTGTTGTTGTTTTTTGGTGGAACCAAGGAGTGGACTCAGGCCCTTGTGCTTGCCTGGGAAGCGCTTACTCCACTGAGCCATCTCCCTGGCCCAGTTTGTCTTTTCTTGTCAGGAGATATACTTAGTTGTACAAACTCCTTTGGAATTATGGAGACCTAAGTTAGTCCATTACCCTTGTCTTCTTGTACAGTTTTAACATTTGTGACTGGTCTTTTCTGAGTATCCATTTTCTTGTCACTCCAAAGTGGTGCAGCTTCTATACCAATGTGTTCCTATAGGGTTAGATGATACAATGTACACAAAATACCTGGCAATTTTAATGGTAAGATTTTGCTTCCTTTCTGTTGGAACATGCAGGGTTTATTTCACATTGCTATTATAAGCATCAATATTTATTAAAATTGTCCTGCAACATGAAACCTCTTTAGACCAGAAGTCATGGCAATGATGGCATCTAATAAGATTCAGAACTGGGAAAATAAATTGTGACTGTAGTAAAGTAAAGAAAAGATGTTGAGTTTTACTTTTTTTTCTTTTTTTCCAGTGCTGTTTGTATTTAACTGTCTTAGTCTTGGTTTAAACTTGTCAATGTTAGGCTATAGGATTAAAACCTTTGTATGCTAATGATTTTCCATTTCTAATTATGTTTCCAAGGTGCTTCCTGAACAAAAAATCAACTGGAAATGTACAAATTAAATTACTTAGAAAGCAGAGCAGTCTTGTGCTCTAAGAGGGAAATAATTTGTTGTTTTTTAAAAGTGCTTCCTTAATAATAGCTTAAAAACAATAAATCTATGAAGATTTTTTCTCCAGTAGTTAACCAGTCAGTAACGTTGCCTCCAAAATCCCATTTAAAAAATGACCTTTTAAAGATGCTGTATGAAATTAAATTTTAATGAGTGATAATAAATGGTGATGCTTTTCACAGGAGGGAACACAAAGCTTGCCTGGAGCCCTTGCTCCATGCTTTCTTCTTCAGTGCTTTTATTGTGTCTTCCTTTTCATTATTTTCAAGAGAAGATCATATGAATCTAGTAACTTGGAAGAACCCAAAAGAGTTTTAATATTATCCTAAGTAAAGGCATCTTCATTGCTGGATATTTAGGCAGATGGGTGTTCATTGCTCCAATGATGATCCTTAGCAGAACTCTGCTTTCTCCTCCCCCATCCTCCAATGACAGTAAAAATATTAAGCATTCTTTTAATTATGGAGCTGATTAAAAAATAAACCTTCAAGACCAGGTTCAAAAATGCATTTGAACTAGGGGGCTACTTAGCCACCATTCTTTGGAGTCCACGGAATGGACTTCACTGTTTTTGGTGGAAAACATTTGGCAACCAGTCAACTTGAGTCTAGAAAGAAAAGAAATATAAAAAAAATGGATAAAAGGATTTCAATGAGCCTGACACCTACTCACAGCTTGATGGCATCTTATCAAAATGGGAATGAATGGGCACTAAAGCCACTTGAAGTAGTGCTTGAAAGACATGTATGAACTTCTGGTCCACTCAACTTCCTTGTCTCGTTTATTAGATGCAAGCAATTTGTCACAAATGGGCAATGAGTATTATAAACATGATTATTAATTGTTTTCAGTTTTAATTTGAGAAAACAATCGAGAAGTTTCCTGCTTTTTGATGAGGACTCTTTCCCTGCCCATTTTGCCCTGAGGATCCTATTAGCACAGAGCTGAGCAATTCAGTTTCATCAGAAATAAATTATGCTGCCTTTTTAAAAAAATATATGTAACTACTGAAAGACTGTACAGATTAGAAATCCGTTTGAACTGTCATCACTTGATGTTTTTTGTCCTTGATGTACAGAGCTTCTGGTAATAGTGTAAAACAACACGTCCCTTCTGAAAGTTCAGAGCCGGAGTCCCTTAAAAGCACACTGGTCAGGACTGTGAAGGATATGAAAAATGAACCACGTGATCACGAGAGTGCGGAGGGGATGCTCCCTTCCTGAAAAGCTGTGTTCAAGACAGGCTACTTGTGTTATACAGGGTGGAGAGGTGACGAAGCTCTTCACCCTCCTTGTCAAACTAAATTAGGAAACTGCAATTCCCAAGAAAAAGGGGGATGAATTTTCACATCACTAAGGGTGTGCGCATGAAATGACACTAGTAATTACTGAGGATTGTTAGTACTGCTCCAGTAACAAGCTGCTATGAATGAAAAGCCCCAATAGCCTCTGAATCAAGAATTTCATATTCATGCAGTTTTGCCTTAACTATAGTTGTTGTGTGGCTTCCTTTGTTACTCGCAGACAGCATGGGATAGAAAAGAGTATTGAAGCCAACTTCTTATGGTGCTGGCGTGTTAGTGTCTGTTTTGTCCAGTGTCTAAAGAACTAGGAGTCTTTTCTAGCACTAACTTGGTATACACACAGCAATGAGGCCCCGAAAAAGTGTTCAACTAAATAAAATTGCAATTATATGAGAGGTGACTTTCCAGTTAACAAACAGCAGTCTTGCCTTATTTCTAAGATTTCCAGGAAATTGCACTAGGTCTCAGAATGTTTTCTCTGATATATTAATTTTTAGAAGTACTAAAAATACATAGTAGCCAAGTTCCATGCTTAAGCTCATCATTCTTTACATCATTCTTTATATCCAAGCTCAGATCTTTCCTCTTTATAATCACTCTCCCCTTCCTTTTATTTTGCAACACAGGATAAGTGTTCGTTGTGTGGAATCCTCGGTATTCATTCGACACAGTTCATACTGAATATTGCTACCTGATTTTCCCCCTAACTTAAGATAGACATGTTTCGAGATGAGATAATAAAGAAATAAGAATTAAATTTAGGTAGAATTATTCACCTAAATAAATAACAGGAAAGAGAAAGCTCATGTGTTCTCATCTGTAATGTATTGAAAGAATTTTTAAATGCCAAAATGCAATATGGATTCAAATACTACATTTAACACAAAATCTAAAGACAGATGGATTCTGAGGAAGAGGGAAACTGTCTAGGTTTCCTGAATGGCTGTGTCCTATCCACTTCAGACTACAACTTATAAAGTGATGG
>NW_004524661.1:8118254-8121869 GCF_000260255.1 Octodon degus | reverse complement strand
CCTAATGCTGTTGAGCGATGTGAATAACAAGACTACCTCCAATTGCTAAATCATATGCAATATTGTTGAATTCAGACCAAGACAAGATGTAGATTTTATAATATTTCTGTCATCTTAGTAGTTGTCAGTTGTTCAAGGGAAATCAAACATTGGAAGATAAGACAGGACAATAACAAAAAGATATGCTAATAAAATTAGTGTCTATTAAAATACTTTAATGTCAGTTTAAAAATGATTGAAGTTTGTTAGATTACTAGAAATTATTTTTAACATAAGCTCAACATCTATTCCCATTTTTTTAAGGGTTGTCTTGAGGGTTTCTAGCTTTAGTATGTTTGTGTGTTTTATTTTCCTTTTGTATCATATAATAAAAATAAAGCATGGAAGGTACTTGGAAATAACTAGGAATCATGTTAGATGCTGTTTAGTACTGTAATGCTTTAATTCTTTGGCCACAAATTGCCAGAGGCACAATTATCTATTGTAGTTTATTGCTTTCTCATATGATGCTTTTTAGTTTGAAAGAAAGATTTCAATTGCACAGAAGAAAAATAGCATATCTACAACCAAATTGTAAAGACACGACAATCAAAAACACCTAAGAATAGTTGGGATCAATAAACAATTTGATTTTTGAACTCATGAAAACATGATCATCTTCCAGGACTCTACAGCTAAAAAGGTTCGAGACAGCATGTTACTTTCATATGAGTAGATGTCAAATTCACAGCCCTGACTAACTGTGGCCACTTAAAAAACATACAAAAGAAAAAGCAGGCAATTTTTAAAAAATTGTAAATCTTAACAGTAAAATTAAAATTATGGGTTTTTCAGCAAACCTTGTTTAAAACTAAACTAAGTGAATTTTTATTTTCATACTTGTTAAGCACATCGATAAATTGATAACCTAAATACAAAGGTTTTTTTTCTTCCATTTGAAAAAAAATCACTTGTATATGTAATCTCCTGAAATTCATGATTAGAGTGATACTTCAGCAAAAAATAAAAATCTCTCAGAAGAAAATGTGAATTTCAGGGACTAGCAAAATGGCTCAGTCCCTGGTACCTCATGCCCTGTGGGCCCCGACTCTGAATTGCATAGCAAGACTCTGTGTCAAACAAATGCATCTTTAAAAAAGAAAATGGGAGAGAGATTGAGAAAGTGATTAAAAACACAAAAATAAATGACCTCCTCGAAAATAATTTTCAAGTTATTATGTAAAAAGAAGAGCATAAGCCAGTATTTTCTTTAGATTTGGTTAATTTTTCTTTTCTTTTCTTTCTTTTTCTTTTTTTCTGTATTTAGGGCACGGTCGACAGGATATCAGGGTCTCACTTTGTAGATCAGACTCATAGTGAGTCTCCTATTGACTACCTCCCAAATGCATCACTATGCCCATAGATTTGGTTAATATTTCATCCAACAAATACAAGCTGTGTGTCCAAAACCATGCAGATGCTTAGGTCAAAAATGCCCTTGCGATTGAATGTGCTAAGCAATAGAGCCCATTTCCAAAGAGAGTGTAATCTTGCACAAACTTGGACTCCCTTCTTGGTATGATCCCAGGAAAGGAAGCCAGTTACTGTTGGTTAGACTCTGCATGCCAGCAGGGAGGCAAGTGGCAGAGAGAATGACACTCACAAATTAATCAGAAGTCAAGATGAATACAAATCTTTAGTGTGCCCTTGAGGACCATGCTGTAGAATATCTTCAAAATGAAAAACAATAAATGATTTTTAAAAATAACATATATATTCACTTATTCAATAGTCTAGTCAAATTTCTGAAACTGTTTCCCATTTGAGGATTAGTCTAATCTGACATAATATTTAATGTAAAACTTCTGGTATCTTAAATTTTTGCTCAGTTATTATGCATAGAGGCCATGTTGGTCTTTAAAACTACTGTACTTATGCTGATAAAATTTAAATTCTAAAGAATATCTTCGTGATAAGAAGAGATTTCAATCAGTTGTGAAAAGTCAAGCTACCAAATTTAAATTTGACATACCAAGTCTAATAAATGGAACATGTAGTACTTACTTTTGAATTGGATGTATGTCTATGGAAAGCCATTGGTGCAAACAATGAGAACATTCTTTATTTTTCAAAGGAAAAAGATGGAGCTAAAATATGTTGAAATAATCAATGGCTGTAGGATGATGCAGAGAGATTGAATAGATTTGTCAGCCTGCCACTCAGAAATGAATTACAATTGTGGCAAAGAAATAAAGGTAAAAGGAATTTCTCTGGGGAAAAGAACCATGCAAAATAAAAGCATTAGTGTGACATACAGTTTACAGAAACTCTCTTTGTGGAGATTAAAGTTTATGTTTGTTGACAGTACTACAGGAATATGGCACAAATGTAAAAATGATCATGCCATAACCACTTCTTTGCTGATGGCTTTATTTTACATGCAGTGATCTCCATTAGATAGAATTCAACATGCATTTCTATCTCCTGACACTAGCCAGAGCTGATGCCTGCATGCATGGATGCAATTATTCAAGAACCTAACAGTTTCTGTCATGAGGTATTTTATAGAATAGTACCATAAGGAACAAACCTGTGGGTTGTATATTACAATAACTTAAGGAAAAAAATGAAAAAACAATTGAATTATTTACATTCTATTTTATAGAGACTATTTTAAACATCTACCTATGAAAGCTGTTACAGACTTCTTGAGTTCTTAGAAAATTGAGGTCTCCTAAAATAATTGATCACTCTTTTAGTAATAGAATTTGTGTGACTAATGGTAATAGGTTGCATTTCCTGAACCCTTAGTACTCGTGAGTTACTTCCTTTAATTCTGTAATGCTTATAGGTCAGAGGCACACTGATAAGTTAGAGATTTTTTCTGATGCTTTATTTAGTTTTACATATGAAGAAATGGAATTTAGAGTAAATATTCAAGTGAATCAATAGCAATTAAAAACCAGATTTAAAAAAAAGAAAACCAGAACCCAGGCCAAGTGTATAGTTTGCCAGCACCCTCCTGGAAAACACATGGTCCTAAGTTCAATGCCTGGTACCAAAAACATAACCCAGCTCCAATAGTTGTCTGGCTCTAAGGATGGTAAGATATCCACAAGCCTTCCTGTGCAAGGTGTCAGAAATTCAAGTCCTTGCAAACTTAAGTCACTTCTGTAGACTATGTGGCGTGTTTTACTTAAATTTGTGGACATAGGTCATGGATAATTGAACAAAAATCTGAATTTTAATCATCAAAGTAATACAGATTTATTGCTGTAGCTTTCGGTGGGTTAATTTCCTGATGATACACATTAATGTTGATGGAATATCATTCAGAGGAATAGTACAGTCCCATCTTTGGAAGTGGTAAAAGTTTTAAATGTTTTACTTGAATTTTTATTTTGATTTAGGCCAACCATTTCATCAGTACCCACACAGTGGTGCTAATTTTGGAGAAATATCTGCAAACCTCAAGTGTTGTTGGAAAAATATTATGACACAATTTTAGGAGCCATCTCCTCATGAAACAAAAGGCACACCTGTGTATGAACATCACAATGTGTAGGACACCGATTACAAATGATAAAAATATATGCAGTACATCCCGTTGTAAATTCTATGTGGAAGTTGATTCTT
>NW_004524661.1:8113067-8118154 GCF_000260255.1 Octodon degus | reverse complement strand
CATTCCATAGCTAATTTGAATTTCATTTTGGACTAAATTGTATGACCAGTAGGTATAATGAACAATAAGTGCTTCTTGCTTTCTCTTTCTTTAGAAATGAGTGAATGAAGGCAGAAGGTACGGAAAGGGAGACCAGGGTAAGTCACATATTTATTTATTGCTTTTGAAGTGTGTGGAACATATTGTGGGAAGCTTGTTCGGATGATCTCAGGGGCTTGTATCTCAGATAAATTAGATAAACTGTGTCTTTCAAAGGGAAAAATGAAATGCTTTCTGCAGCTGTGCTGAGCAGAACTGCTTCACTTGTCCCTGACATCTGAAGATCTGTGTTTTCTGCACCCCAGCCGCCAAAGTGTTTGATATTGTTTGAGTGGATCATGGCCAAAGAGGCAAAAGACACTCTTGGATGAACTCATTTCTCATAATTGTGAATCATCTATTTATGTAAATGTTATTTTATTTAATCCACTAGGACAAAGATATTACTTAAAATCACATGTTAGTATCAGGCTAGGCATCTGAATGTGACCCATATTTAAATAGAGATGAAAAACATCATAAAGTACAGCTGATTATAACATAATTCTGTGTCTGCATCACTTAGTTTCTGTTTTTCTGTGGAATTTAAAAATGTTGGGCTATATTAAAAAAATAAAAGACTTCTCTGAGCCAATCATGTGAATAAAAGAATTTATAGGATTTTGATTGGTGGTTAAACTTAATGGTACAGTAAGAACAGGGAGAATAAAGGAAAGAAGAGTGGGAAGAAGTAAAAATAAAGGAAGAATAAGCAATAAAGGGAGGGAATAAGGAAAAAGGTATAGTTATATTACAAATGCATTTCCCTAACTTTATAGAATTTAAATTTGGGGGCAGTAAGAGAATCTATAACCTGCAATAACAAAATACCATGAACAAGGTGGTTAGCAAATTAGAGAAATGCATTTCTCAGCATTGTGGGGTCTGGAAAGCCTCAGTCAAGGCTCCAGCAGGCCCAGCTTATGTAATGGCAGATTTACTGTATCTTCCCTTGAGCGGCGGCATGCAGGGAGATGGCTGTGCTTTATAAAGGCACTACTCTCATTCCTTAGGACTCTGCTTTCCTAAACAATCTCCACAAAGCTCCACCTCCAAGATATCCTCCTAAGGATTAGGTTGATGAATGAATTTGAAGGAGAGAGTATGAACTTTTACTCTACAGCTTATAGTTTAGATTCTCATAAACTTGAAAATGGTACTTACTTATCTTTGATTATCAATACCTTACTAAGTCTTGCCAGGTCACTACTTTGCTTAACACTGTAAATTTGGGGCAGTGGAGGTTGTATGAATTATTAGGTTTTCAACCATTCTTCATCTTCAAACAATTCCATTCCATTATGCCTTTGTTCATCTTGGATTGTTACCTAAAAAATTGCTTCAAGAAAGAGAGAAGTAATATACCAGTATCTTAATATGTCCTTAATCTGAATGGTGGATACATGAGTATTTATATATCATTTACTCTGCTTTATCTCTATCTTTGAAATATTTCTCAAGTAAGAACCAATTTTTCAAAAATATTTTATGAAACCCTTTTACAAACTTACTGAAATGTTTGAGCTTCATTGCTTATTTAACATCACCGACAAATAGATTGAGTGAAACTAACAATGGTTTATATAATGGATTACTTTTATTATGGTAAGCATTTTAATAGCTATGAGAATAGTCAGAGAGTGCAGTCATAGGCACTGTCTAGTACAGTCATGTGAAGCCTTTAGAGCTTTATCGATACAGTACTCTGCGGCATGTGCGCCTGAGGTTCGTCACTACGTGTGTAGGGCCAAGGCACTTGGGCTGTACTTCCTCCAGTTTCTGTTGTGTTCATCTTCCAGAACAGGAATTTTCAGATAGGCAGATGAACCATCAGAAAATTTCTGTATTTCCAGAACTTTATATAAGTTAAGGCTGAGTGTCTGAGTTTATCCTAGGGCTATACTTTTATGCTTCCAGAAGGTAGCTTAGAGCAACTATCCCAGGAAATGAGTGCTTCATGTCTGGGCCTTAGTGGTAAAGAAGGCTACACCCACAATCCAGAGACATATGCACTGCCACTGACCTTGTCAAGCCATGCCTCTGCTTCCTGATATGGATGTGCCATCCCCACCTCCACTGCGGATTATCAAATGGGAGCCACACCTTCATAAGGGGGAAACTAGATATTCTGGATTCATGTGAGTGATAAGTTGAACAAATAACTGATTTATACAATGTTTTCTATGGTTTAATGAAAGAGTAGCCTTTCAACTAATATATATGGTAGCATTTCCAAAGTGGTATCCTTGTATCAATCAATCTCAAAAAGACTCTTGAAATGCAGATAATTTCACCTCAATACTTAGATTTGGAGCTTCTACTGCAAAACAAAATGAGTAATTCTAGAGGAGTTCATGGTTTCCAATGCCCCAGATATTTCATAGGCCAGGTGTGCCAGACCGGTTGAAAGCAGTGGGAATCTCCAGGTTCTGGGAGTCCCCCATACTCAATGTCTTTTGCCTGCCTGGCTGTACTTTTGCACCCTACCTGAGTGAGTCCTTGGATTAAATTACTATGCATACAGCCTAAATGGTGGTTTGCTCTCCTTCAAATAAAGACTGCTCCTTGCACTCAGGAATCCCTAGGACAGTTCCAAATGCAATTCCACTTCTCTGAAGTAGCAGAGTTTTCAATAAGATTTCTGCAAATCTCTCCTGGATTGCAGGTTTGCTTGAGGAATCTTAAGGAAGTTTTTGACCTTTGGTTACTGAAATAGATGTTCATCCCTGTTTAAATACTTGTCTGTAACTATGCTTAATAGTTCTTCCAATTCATTCTTCCTTATCTCTTTGATACTCCAACCATAAAACTCTCACTTTCCCTGTATTCTCATTCTCTCTCTCTCTCTCTCTCTCTCTCTCTCTCTCTCTCTCTCTCTCTCTGAGTTCTTTCTTTTCCTCTTGTTTTCTTACCTTTTTTCCCTTGCAAAAGAAATGTGTAGATGCATATCTTGGGTGCATTGTCCACGTAGAATAGGTCTGCTATCCTCTTGCCATCAGCCCTGTAGGACTTAGAGAATCATCTTCTGCTTCCAAATATCATTATTACATTGTCCACTTGTTGGTGTTTATCAGTTATCTTGAGCCCATTTTAAAACTAGTGTTTGGAAGAAGTAGGCAATAAGATATGCATTTTCCTCCTTCCTTCATAAATAAAGGTCCACAGCTGACACCACCCCTGCCACTGCTTCCAAGTGTAGCATGGGAGTGACTGCCATCACTTGTAATGTGACTTAAGAAGAGCTTGAGCATCTGCTAAAGGAACCCATGCATGGGGGGACCTAAGTTCCTGAAGTTGGTAACATGGTGCATGAGCACATGTTGGTGCCCCAAGTGACTCTGCTGCTTACACTATTTGTTGAAAGGAAAATTACAGGAGATCTGAAGGAGATGCATGTCCTACATATGTTAAAGAAGAGAGTTTAAAGCCTGAGAAGTTACAGAAATGAATGCTACACCTGATTATCTTAGCTTGCCACATTTGAAAATAGAATTTTTTATTCATTTCTTATTCTATCTTTGAAGCAATGACTGAATTTCTTAAGGCCTTATCTCTTTAAAATGTCCAGTTTTGCCAGTTGTAGAGGCAAGCTCTGCATATGATAACATCCATGGGTAGCCAAGGAATTTTATATTGGCAGATTTTGACAAGATTTTTTGTCTGATTTAGCTAAAAGCACCTGGACTCTGTCATTTTGAAACCTAGCACGATGCGAACCTTGCCAACTTCAACCTATTTCAATCTCTACAGTGTTCTTCTAGGAGTGAAGAAAATGAAATATGCTCCATCTGAGTCTCCCTACACAACAAAGACAATCTAGCCAGATTGTAAATTAAGTGGTACATTATAAATTATGTAGCATAGAGCGCCAAGATGAGAGATGGCCACCACCAGTAGTTAACCTGGAGTAAACACTAAGCATGTCTACAGTCTTAGTTTGAAAGCTTTAAGGGGCAAAAGGAAATAATCTTTTTAAGCAATAGTTTTATGGTCAAAATGAATGTGAATGAAAATTCATATTCAAATGTCTCATGGCATTTAAATAGAAGTTTACTAGAAATGCATATCAGTGTTCTGAATGTTGAACTCAACTTTGGAATTAAATACCACTATAAAATATCCCAAAACTACATAATAGGCGACTATTGTATGTGCCCTCACAAGTTAAAGAGTGAAGATGGGTATTATCCTATAAATCTACAAATCTCCCAGAATATTGATTAACAATAACACAACCTGGGGAATTCTTAATGTTTAGTAGAGCTCATGTTAATCTATTCCTTTCCTTTCCTTTCCTTTCCTTTCCTTTCCTTTCCTTTCCTTTCCTTTTTATCTTCTCTTTCTGTCCACTTGTTTTTCTTCCACCCTCAATTCCATGACTATACTCACTCTTTAAAACAGATTATCAAATATAACTTGGTGTGTGGAAACAAACTTCTCGGGCTCCGCTCCTGTCCATCTCTTGAACAGGGGCTTTCTTTCCCTCAATAAATATATCCTGCTCATAAAAAAAAAAACAAATATAACTTGGTGCTACACACTGATTGTTTTTTTATTCCTTTACTGTAAAGTAAGTCTTTAACTCCTATAGGGTTTTTCTTCTATTAGAATCTGTACACATAGTATCAGCTGTTTTATGACTAGATAGTGTGAAAATATTGTTGACTTATTGTTAAAACTAGAAACTTTTTTCCAGATATTACAATGGTTATTCCTGTTTTTAGCAGGAAATACCTTGGAATATATTTTGTCCCGTCCATACTATGTTACAATGCCATATATGTAAATCTAGAGTCTGACAGTTTCTCTGATACATAATGCTTCACCTTGATTAGTTTACTTGGATTCATTGGCTTTCTTGTAAATTGCTCTTGCTATGTGGCTAACCCTAAGGTGCTTGATTTTAAAATTCATTGTGTTGAATCTAAGTTCTATAAGCTCTGTTGTTAATGCATCTATCTGGTTTGATCTAATTACTTTGGGAGGTTTATTTACAAACTATCCAGTAG
>NW_004524661.1:8097699-8104627 GCF_000260255.1 Octodon degus | reverse complement strand
ACCATGCCCATGCCAGACGTGGAAAGAAAGTGAAACACCTCGAGACAAAAGTAGAAGGTGTTAAATCGCTTATTAAGTTTTGAGGTCAAAATCTATATCTTTAGGAAAGATACAAAGCTCTATAAGCCCCAGTTCCTACGCATGTGTCTTCTTTATTTGGAAATAACGTCTTTGAAGATGTAATCCAGTTGATGTCAGCTCATACCAGATCAGGGTCACGTGTAAAGTCTATGACAGGGTTATAAGGAGAGAGTCCACGCCATGGAAGAAACATGAATACTATGTGAAATAAGGGCAGAGACTGGATTTACACTGCTCACACCAAGGAATGCTGAGGGTAGAAGCAATCACCAGAAATATAAATAAGCAAAAGAGTTTCTTCCTCTTGGGTTTCAGAAAAGAGCATAGGAATAACCTCGAGAACTTGTGGTAACTGCAGAACATTTTTATGGCTGCCCAGAGAAATGAATAACAGAAATGTTGCTCTTAAAGGATATGTGACCTTTGTTTTTCATATAACTAATATCATTACAAGTTAGAAAATTTAATTTTGAAAAATGGCTATGTTTAACAAGTTCACAGAATTTCTGAAAATTTAACAATGTTATAATCCAGTTGGAGCTGGTTCTAGAATATTCCTCTTAAACAGTATTGACAAGGCTGCCCGTCCTCCCTGGGAGGGAGAGGTTTAGAGCACAGTTTTACTGTTCCCTGCAGTTCCATTCAAGGGAGCAAATAAAAGCCAAGTTTGCTGTTGAAACTTAACTTCTGCATCTGATTAGTTTGAGAGCAATTTAAACGAGGGTCCAAGTGATGGGCCTACGGGTTGAGAGTTAAATTTGATACTCACCTGAGAGTGTTGCCTCAGACTTCTTGTGCAAGCCACATTCCAGTAATGAACAACTAAGGAACTGTATGATGCTGAATCAGAACTATGAGTAGCATTTGAGTCCCTACAGTGGGAAAGGAAGATGGGTATAGTGGAATACTCAGTTAATCCCAGTACTCTAGGAGACTTACTAAGGAGGGTAACAAGTTTGAGATCTGCTTAAGCAATTTAGGGAGAGTCTGTATCAAAATTGAAAAATTGTAAATGGACTGAAAAAGTAGCTCATTGCGAAGGCACTGGGCTCAGTCCCCAGTTCTACATTACAATGAAATAAGTAAAAAAAAGAAATAAAATATCTTATCTCCCTATAGAAATAAAATATTTAGAAATATTTAATATGACTTATCTATTTTTAATTATCTTTTGTATGTGCAAAGGGTACGTTTCTGAAACTGTGGATAGATAGTAAATAAATCTAAGTGCCCTGTATCTTTTTAGGTGTGTGTGAACATTTAGTTTTGACAGTACTTTGCATTATAATTGTACAATCCTTGGTGAAAGTGATGCATATTCCTTGCCATATTGCAGAGAGCCTGAAGAGAAAGCCACTAAACGTTGATTAGTGGGAAGAAGTGTTTCTTAATAGAGTCATGTTACCTGCAAATGCACCAGACATGAAGGTCATGTGAATAAAACTAATGTTATTACTAATAAAATGAGAGATGCCAGTTCTGTTTATTGCTGCTTTATACCTTCCTTATTCAGTGGTGAAAGAAATTGGTAGATTTTGATACTGGAAAAACTGCTTCACATTGAAATCTCTGGCTTTTTCTTGATAGACCAGCTTGTAATTCCTGAAGGACAAGAATACTATTTTATATTCTGCCCATAACCATGGGGTTTTGATTCATAGGTTAGCTCCTTACAGGAAAGTCCTTTGTTATACTAAGTAATTAGACCCCTGTCCTTTTTTTTCCACTCCTGCATTTAACCAGGAATATCATGAGTTCATTGTCACCATCTCCCACATTGTTCTTTCAGTTTAGCTTGAACATTTACTGAAACACTCCTCGAGATGTATAAACGTTGCCTGCGTTGGAGCCATCGCGCTGATTTCATAATGAGGACGCCTGGTTTTGTTCCCCGCGGTCCGCAGCATTCTGCTCATTCGCTAATCACAGTGCTGCGCCCTCGTAGCTCTTGAGCCAATATGAAAATTTAAAGGTGAAATCTTCTCATTTGTGAGTATGTTGATGCATGAAATGATAATGCTGCATTTTGCAGAGTCAGAGAGGTATAGAACTCATATTGTGTACTTGACATTTTAAAGTTAATTCAGAGTGTAACAAAAAAAAAATTGAGTGATGAAACTAAAACAATACACCCAACCGCAGGGTTACACAGTCTAATCCCTAACGTGGAAAACAAGGCTGAGATAGGCATAGTATTCAGAACTGATGTCGTGTTGTACCGTAAGTCCTTTGAAATGCTCGAAACAAAATGACTAAGGGGAAAATTACCATGAATTTTAGAAAATCTATATGTAAATTTGGAAATAGAGGGATAATTCTATTTTTCTCATGGACAGCTTCTGACCTTTTGTAGACTGAAATTTGACAATTCATAAGAAAGCAGATTGGTGTTCATATTTTAGTTTCCATTAATCCATTAAAATTCAGAACCATTAGGAATAAAGAAGAAAGTATGGGGTTTAGGACAAATACACACATATACACATACACATTTCAACACATTTCCTAAAAAGATGTATGTCCTTTTTGTTACATTTTATTAGTATGTGCTTGCAGTCCGCAGCGTTTATGTCACATGGAGTCTGTGCATGGATGTCCACACCCTAACTCCTCTCTCCACTCCCCACACTCCCCTTTAATCCCTTTCTCCTTTTCATTCCCTTCTCATTAGAAGAAGTTCTATCTTCTTTCTTCCTATTGTCCCACCTTGTTTTGCTCTTTGCTTACAATTTGGGCTTCTCAAATAAACAAACAAACAAATTATAAGATAGTAATATTGTGTGTCTGTTTCATTTCACTGAACATTATGATCTCATTTTATTGCAAATGACTTGTCTGTCTGTCTTGATGACAGAGTTGTATCACCTTTCTTACCCTAGTCATCTGTTGCCAGACATTGAGACTACTTCCAAGATTAAATTATTATGAGTTGGGGTGTTATAAAAATGTGCATGCACATCACTGTAATAGGTCTTCAACTCTTTTTTGAGAAAAGACTTAGTAGTACAGTAGTGGGGTCAAATTAAATTTATAGTGTTAGGTGATGTTGTTACTGATTTTATTCATTTATTTATTTATATTCTTGGTATAGGGTCTCACTATATAGCTCAGACTCATAGTGATCCTCCTGTCTCAGCCTTCCAAGTTCTGGGATTACAGGCATGCACCACCCGCCCAGTTTCAGTGGCCAGCACAGTACACTGGGAGTTCTGGGGCTGGCACAGCATGCAGTACGAGGGATCAGATTCCAGTCCTTGCTCTTGTCAGGCAGGCACTTGGATCCCCCAGCTAGCTCCCCGGCCCTATAGTTTTAGTGTTTGCGTGAAACTTCATACTGATTTCTATAGTGGTTTTATGAGTTTACATTTTCACCAGTAACAAAGAAAGGATCCTTTTTCCCAACAGCTTCACCACCATATATTGTGTTTGTTTGTTTTTTTTTATTATTTTGAAGAAGGATCTATAGGGTATTCAGAGTCTCACTACTAGATTGGACTCATAGTGATCCGCCTGTTTACAGCCTCCCAAGAGCTGGGATTAGAGGTGCAGGCCACCACACCCAGTCTAACCACCATCTATTGTTATTGTTTTTCTTGATGGTAGTCATTTTTTCTGGGGTAAGATAATCTCAGTGTTGTTTTTTATTTACTTTTCTCTTATGACCAGCAATATTAAACACTTTTTGTGTGTGTATTTCCTGGCCATTTGTACTCCTTCTTTTGTGAAATGTCTGTTGATTTTCCTTAGCCATTTTTTATTTTGTCTTTTATTTTGGAAGGAATATTGCTTTTTAGTTCTTAATGAATTCTAGATACTAATGTTTTACCTGTGGAATAGTTGGAAAAGATTTTCCCCATTTTGTATGGTTTCTTTTCACTCTGTTGCTAGCTTCTCTTGCTGTACAGATATTTTCTAATTCCTTCCATTTTGGGAGGAAGATAATGAAAACTAGGTCTTCACATGCAGTGGCATATACGGGAAAATTAGAAAGGCACCATGCTCAGGTAACGCCTGAGATGAACTTAATTTTACACTTCAGGATAGATATTGTCAAAACGAAAGAAAAATAAATAAAAATAAAACCAAAGGACAGGAAACTGAGGCGAGTGGAAAAAATCTAGTGTCTGGAGTCATCACATTACTGGAAAATGATACCCAATTTATAGTAAAAGTATCATGAGAAATATGTCACAAAACATAAAAGACATAGAAAGGTATGGTTCGTTCAAAGGAGGGGAATGAATAACAAAAACACACAGAAAACCATCCTGAAGAAGGCCTGTTAGGTCCACTAGACAAAGACTTGAAAATTAGTGTCTTAATATTCTTCAGAGAACTAAAGTGAAATAGGAAAAAAGCTAGAAAATGATTGATGCACAAACTATTGGAACTGTTACTGAAGCTATTGATAAAAAGAGACAAAAAAAAGGAAAAAGAAAAAGAATCCCTAAAAAAATAGAAAAGAAATTCTGGCGATAAAACATGTGGTAACTAAAATGAAAAATTTTACGGAGGTAATTTTACAGATTTGAGTAAGTAGAAGAAAGCACTCAGACATAAGACATGGAATGAACAAGTCTGAAGAGCACAAAGGAAAAGATTAAACAAGAATAAACAGAACATAAAGGACATACATATGTCATCTCATGAATAGGTTGCACATTATAGAAGACCTAGAATGTTAAGCCACAGAAAGGGACAGAAAAGAAACATATGAAGAAATATTGATTGAAATTGCCCTTACTCATTGAAAAACATTAATATCAACATCCAAACTGCTAAAAGCATCAGCAGAATGAGCTCAGTAATTTACAGGATAATCCAACTCTGGGATAGAACAGAAAAAGAGGTTTTCTGAAAACAGTTATAAAAAGCAACTCTTGACCTATCAGACATTCTCAGGAAGATGCTCAGCAGATTTCTCCTCACTTACGAAAGATTTCTCCTCACTTACGGTATCTCATGTTCCACAAACTAATACTCATTAACAATGAAAAATACAGTGAGATATTCCTAAACAAACAAATGCTAGGAGAGTTCTCTGCCACTAAACCTGCACTACAAGAAATGATAAAAGTAGTCCCGAAGCTTGAAAGAAAAGAAACATAGTAACTGAAAGCTGTGTGAAAAATAATGATTTCAGTAACACAAATGAACACACAATTGTGAAAGAAGGTGACACTGTAACAGTAGTTGTAACTCCACATTTTACAACATGATTTAAGACACTAAGAATTTTTTAAAATATGGGATGAAAAGCTAATATTACTATTATTCTGGGTTTTTTGTTTGTTTTTTTCACAAGATATTTTATATTTTTAATAATTTTATTGAGAAACAAATATCAATGAGACAGTTTCACAACCATTACTGGCACTTTTCAATAATTAATACATTGCAAATTGTCGTCTTAGTGGTTATTCATTGTAATAGATGCAGACATGATATCCTGTCTCAAACGTTATTATAACAAACCTCTCTATTCATTGAATTACAAGAAAGGAGCTGTATATCTATTCTAACTATTTTGCATATACAGATAAAAACGGGTCGTCCATTTCTACCCCACATTTTTGGTTAGTTTTGTCAGAGATGGGCATTCCATTGTCATTTAACTATTGTAGATGCTGATTAATGATTTTCTGTCTGGCCTTCTGTATATGAAAGTAGGGCCTATAAAAATTTTAGTTCATGATTTTAGACAAAATTATAGAGGCTTTATGATATCAACTGAAAGTTTTGAGGATAGAGGTGTTAAAAAACAAGCGCTTTTAATATGTTGTTGAACCTAAGCTCATATAAATTCAAATGAGCATGTTATAACTCTCAGATGATATTGAATGAAATCCCTGTGGTAACCATAATGACAGTAGCTGAAGAATATACACAAAAGAAAATGAGAGAACATTTAAATATTTCACTACCAAGAACATCACATATATACAAAAGAAAATAGTAAAACAGGAAATGAAGGATTAAAAGGGGGAAAACTAGCAAAATAACAGGAGTAACTCCATCTTTTTGAGCAATTGTCTCAAATTCAGATGGATTAAGTTCTGTAATAAAAAATCAGATCCTGATGGAATGTGTTTCAAAAAGTGATTTAGCTATGTGTTTTTAATGAGAAACTTGCTTCACATTGAAGGATAAAAATAGGGTCAAATTTTAAATGACGCAAACTAATATTCTACTCAAATAGTCAACAAAAGCAATTCTAAGAGTGCTATCAGACAAAATAAACTTTAAATCAAAAATATTTATAAGAGTCAAGATTGTATATCGTAAATAGATGTCATGTATTAGTAAAATTTTAATACAAGATATGACAATTATAAAAAATTCCAATATATAGTTACATTCTCTTAATGAATAGAATGATTCTTGTACAACAATTAACCACTAGGAAGAATGTATGCAGTGTGTTAATTATTGAAACTGTCCTACCGATTTGATTTGCAGTTGTCTCATTGCTATTTGTTTATCAATAAAATTATAGGAAAAAAATTCTACACTTTTTATGAGTCTGTCAAAATAAATGAAACAAATAGTGATTGAGATAATAAATGACAGAAATAATTAATGAAACAATATAGTTCTTATGCACAATAGGAGACTTTACTTCCTTATTGTCTATATTTTGTTTGGTTTTTTGTTTTGAGGCAGAGTCTTACTAAGTAATTCATGGTGTCCTAGACTCACTGTATAGCCCAGGCAGGCCTCAAACTTGGGGGATCCTCCTACATTCACCTCCTAAGCGCTGGCATTACAGGTGTGCAACACCACCTGGCTCTCCTGTCCATGTTGCAAAACACAAGCAGACAGAAAAATGAGTAAGAAATCAGAGGAT
>NW_004524661.1:8093856-8097454 GCF_000260255.1 Octodon degus | reverse complement strand
GGAATTTGGAAAACAGCGCCAAATGAAAACAAAACACAGTGAACTAAGATGTATAGAACATAGTAAAAGCATCAGCATTAAGGTAAAATGTGCAGCCAATAATTACTTACATTACAAAATGTAAAAGATCTAAAATGAATAACCTTCCCTTATGTCTTAAACTGAAATTCAAACTAATAGCAGAAAAGAAATAACAACAGATAACTGAAATAAAAAAAATACAATAGAGATGATTCAAGAAAACAAAACGTGGGTTTTTGGAAATGTAAATGAAATTGACACATTTAGCCTAATGAGGTAGTTAAAAAGCCAAATACTCAGAATATTAAGGTCAGACATGCAGACATTACTACCATTTCTATAGAAATTGAACAGATGATAGCAGAGAACTGTGGCCAAGGTGTATATCAGCATATTAGACAACCTACATGATATAAATTAATTTTAGGTATATTAAAAAGTAAGAAAAATAAACCATTAATAAATTATTAAAAAGGAATAGATTTGTAGCTAGTGAGGTATTAGAATCAGACATCAAAAATCTTCTCATGAATTAAAACACAAGAACTTTGCTTTATCAGTGAACTGGACCAAACATTTATAGACGAGTATCAATACTTCTCAAACCTTTGTGGGAAAAAAAAAAAAAAAACCTAAAGACAAGGGACATTGTAAATTCATTCTAAACAAATTTCTAGATCCCAAAGTTTGCCAAAACATTACAAGAAAACTACTGACAAATATCTTTTATGGACACCAATATCCTATGCAAAATTCTAAGAATTAAGTGGAAGAGAATATTAAAATGGGTATAAACACTATGAGCAAGTGACATAGCTAGCATACAGAGATGATGACACACTCAAAACTGTATGGGAAACTCATAGTAAGCGTCCTACCTGGTGAGAAAAAAGCTTTTACTCTAAAGTCAGGTACAGTGGACCACTGACTTAGGGACTCAGTTTAGTTCCCAAGGGCTTCTGTGACTGCAGTTGTCAACTGAAGACTCAGACTCCTCTACACAGCCTGCAAAGTCTCTTTCCAATATGCAGGCAGACTTCAGGGTCCTCAGAGAGATATTGCCCCAGGATTTTTAAATTAACCCCATACAGGAAAAGATGTTGTCATGTTCCTTGCAGAAGTCTTTAAGGGTTCAGTCTGTATCAGAGGCCATCTGGAAGCACAAGTGGCTGTATTTGGGTCATAACTCAAGACTTTGGTTGTAGGCTAAAGTGTTCATCATAATCCAAGTTGTTTCTATGTCAGGCTGGTCATAAATTGATCAACAAGGACATTCACTCTGAACACTGCTGCCCAACATGGCACAGCATAAGAACTAGCCAGGGCATCGTAAAAGGAAAAGAAACACCATACAGATGAGAAAGAAGTACAGCATTCTTTGTTTTGCACATGTGTAGAAAAATCTTCAGGATTTCACATCACATGCATACACACTGTAGCAGTCAGGGTTTCACTAGAGGAAACAGATGTAGTAAAAAGAACAGATATAGCACAAGTTGTACAAAATGTATAAGAAATTACAAGATTGGCTTAGGATGATGAGGTGCACAGTTGGATGATTAAGTGTGCAGAAGGCGTCTGTGCACCCGAGACTGAAGGATTTAGTCCCAAAGTCTGAAGCTCACTGCAGTGTTTTGTGCAAGTCTCTATCAGTTGGCCAACGGGGCTGCCACGGAAGGCTGAAGAATCTGAGGCGGAAGCTGAAGGGTCTGCGCTGGAAGCCAGGAGATGAAGTCCAAGCTGACTGTGAAGACTGAAGTGCCTCTGAGGAAGTGGAACACGGACTCCTTCCTCAACCCCTTTACATGCCCTCCTGGCCCTGCAGGACAGGCTCTCCATGGCTCAGAGTGTGGAATCGCGGAGCTGATTCAGCCAAGTTGACACAATGCATCAACCACTACACACACGCATAACTTTGACAAATAATACATTTAGTAAATCTTAGTGCATTTTCTGCTGGTGCCATTGACAACAGCGGTGTAATAGAAACAGAGTAAACTATACACAATCGAGGCAAACTTGGCTCATGAACCTGGAGGATGTCAAATCTGATACTGCAAAGCTATGCCATGGGACGCTTTCGTTACTTCACTGTGACATGGCAGAAGCCACCACACGGTGAAAAAGTGAGGATAGACAAAGAGAAAAAACAAGGAGAAAGAAGCTAGACTGTCATTTTTTGTAGCTAAATCACTCCAAAAATGCCAATTCCCTCTCAAAGTAGCAGGCTTAACCCATTCAAGAGAATGATGCCCCATAAACTAATTAGCTTTTTATAAATTTCTTTTTTACTAGTACATATTTCCCATGCATGGAGATTGCAGTCATCTTGGGAATGGTTATATATACATACTACAGCTTGTTTCTTTTAAATTCCCTTTCCTTTCCCCTTTCCTCCCTCCTGCCCCATGAGTTCCCCAGTTTTCATGCTGTAGATACCATTTGTCTCAGTTCATGTTGCAGTGCATGATACCTACATTCCTTGGGGTAATTGGGCTCCTGGACCAGGCATATGTTTCCTCTTATATCCCTTTCCCCTCCTCCTCATTCCTGCCTTTGTTCTCTTGGCTCACTATCCTATTTCAAGAGACCTGTCTCCTTGCCCCTTTCTATCCATCCTAGAACATTCTTAGAGATTCTACTTCCTAATACTAACAATACACTGCATGCACATCCATTTTAGAGAGGACAAAAGTTTCAAAGCCTAGCAATGAAAATGTGGAACGCAAGTCAACCGATGTCTCAAAAAGGAGTTAGAAAAATAGTTCCAATAATAGCATTAAGAAATATACAAATCTTAGAAATTATCCAAACATATTATCTTAGTTACTTTTCTCTTTGCTGAGACAGAAGAGTCAATACTCGAAGTTAAAGGAGGCAAGGTTTATTTAGCTCACAGGATCCAGAGATTCCCATCCATAGTTAATAGCTCCAAGGTAGAATGCTGTGGCAGAGAGGCAATGGTTCATAATGCTGAAAGCCACCAAAAACAAGAGCAAAAGGGCAGAGCAAGCCTCTTTTCCTCCCTTACTATGTATTCAGGCTACCCACCCTAGGGCAGGTGTAGCATTCACACTGCCAGTCACAGTAATAGAAAATGAACAAAACTCAAACCCTAGATTCAGCTGCCTCTGAAAAGCCCAGCCCTGTAACTGTATGAAGCTTTGGAGGGGGGGATATCTGGACACATACCACAAAAAATACATGCAAAATATTTATATGATACAAGCATAAATTAATGTAAAATCATTCCAAATTCATACATGGAAATACTTAATAGTGTTCTGATGTTAATAACAGCGCAAAAAATCTAGGGACTCAGACTCCCCTGTTGAAATGCCGATGATTTTTTTTTCATGAATAGGAAAATGATTAAAAAATATGATGGACAGGCTGGGAAGATAGCTCAGTGGAATAAGTGCCTGCCAGGGAAGCACAAGGTCCTGAGTTTGATCCCTGGTACCACAAAAAAATTAAATATGATAGACAGTGAATAACCAAATCAATCAAAAATGAACTTCAAAGCTGTATGACTCCCACATCCAGATTTGAAAATCTACTACAAGGCTGTAATAAT
>NW_004524661.1:8089069-8093572 GCF_000260255.1 Octodon degus | reverse complement strand
CCCTTCCAAACCTGAAATAAAAGACAGAAAATAATAACATGGTGAAGAAGAAAAAGAAGTAAGCTCACTGAAAATCAAGAAGGGAGCAGACAGAAAAACTAGAAACTACAGACAATACAGGAAAATGGGGCACAACACAGAGAACAGACTGCCGCACTGTGGGAAGCTCACACTGGCTCCTGGGGAGAGAAACCTATGTCAACTAACTCAAGGTAACCCCGGAAATGGTTGGCAGCTGCAGGCAGGAACAAGGCACTGGGCCAGCAGCACTAGCCCCAACAAAGACTCATGACTATTTTAAATTGCAAGAACAGCACAGGGTTTAATTCTGAAAATGATTCCTTCCACATGGCAGGCTAGCAGTGAAAGAGCAATTCTGTGCAGTACCTATCCTATTCCAAAGGATTTAATTAAGATCTATTTGGAGAAAAGGTAAAATTTGAGGATGGAGCCAAAGCACAACTGCTGAGCAACTGTATTTCAGCATTTCTGGTGTCATCCAACCACAGTGACTGGGTGTGGATAGCCACAGGACACGGTTGTGGACAAGGTCAGGCCAGACATCGGCCTTCTCTGAGAAGGCTATGCTCATGCTAGGAAGGATACGAGGTCCTGGCTTCTGTGGTGAGAATCCAGGCTGGACTTGTGCCTTTCAGAAGGTCTGGGTCAGGAAGTGATGCCAGGAAATGTAGTGGGCTTCCATAACCCCTGCTCAGATGCCTGCACCCACCACAGAGCTCAGTGGTCAGTTAGGTTTCCCCATCTAACAAGGTGAGCAGGGTCCCCCACAGCCTGCAGTGAGCAGCAGGGCTTAGAGCAAGGACCTCATAAATCCACAGGGAGTAAAGATAAGCATAAAATTCTATGGCTTGAGCAACACAGAAGAACATGGAATTTAGGATCTGCCTATGTGAGTATAACTCTAAGGATGAACAATGTAAACTGACCTTGGCCAGAGGGAAGGGCAGAGCTGAGGTCAGGTTCAATTAAAAAAAAAAATTCAGCAGTACAGAAACATAAGAGGTCTTACTAGTGACTTGGTATCTCTGTACCATGTCTGGTGGATTCTAATACAGCATACCGTCGGAAGAAGCCACTCATTCAAAAATACAAGGATATTGTGCTGAAACTTGCCTTTCTTTCATTTATTTTTATTTGTTTGTTTGTTTTCTATCAAATATTTTCTGGAGAGTTGTACTTTCTTTCTTTACCTTTTTGTTTCTCTTTTTTTCTTCTGTTTTTTATTTTGTTCTCTGTATTTGCCCCTTTCTTCTTGTTTGTGCTCTTCTATTACCTTTACGTAATTCCATTAATTTCTTTTATTCCTTGATAGGATTCATTATCTCCATATTCTTTTCTCCTTCACAGTTTACTTTTATTTACTTGTCAAATTTCATTTCTTTCATTTTCCTATTCTCATCCCTCCATTTAATTGGAGTATTTAATTGGGCTGGGTTAATTGTTTAGACAGTTAACTTTAGACATGTAGTCATTGTTGCATTTCCTTTTATTTTTAAAAGTAGTAAAGTTGCATTTAATAGAAATGGACCGTGTGAGGCTTATCATTGTGGCCATATTATACTTTCAGATCTCTTTCTTGTGGGTAAAGGTGGTATTGTGGTGGCCTTTATTGCTTCTTTTGGTACTTCAATATGCAGTTTGCTTCTTATTCTATTATTGTTGCTGATTTTCTTTCTGTTGCCAGGGTAGAAAAGTTATTGCTATTATCATTTTTTATTTTTTTTTATTTTTTTCTCCCATAATTTTATTTACAAACAGCAGTGAGACAGTTTCAAATCAAATTGGTAGGACAGTCTCAATAATTAACACATTGCATACATTCTTCCTAATGGTTAATTGCTGTACAAGATGCAGACATGATATCCTATTTACAAATACCATTAGAACAAATCCCTCTATTCATTAAGAGAATGTAACTCTATATCTATCCTAACCACTTTGAATACAAAGATAAAATATGGACATCCATCTGTATAACTTTTTTTTGTTAAGTTCTGTCATTTGAATATTATAGGTGTATAAAGTCAGCAAAATATTCTAAAAGAGTCCAGTAGCCCAGAATAGTATTGGGTCTTCCGCTTGACTGGCAATGTCAGAAATTGTTTACCTGAGTCCCCTACAGCTCAACATAACAGCATGGCTTTACTTCTTATATTTCGTTTTTATACTTTTAAGTCATGTAACTCGGTAGTGTCCCAAATTTTCTGATCAAGGAGATTATGGGGCCAAAGAGGAAAGTGATCAATGATGTAGAGTGTGCCTAAGGAGAGTCACATGGAGAGAAAACATTCTCTGAGGCTTTCACAGAGAGCACATTGGCCAAGCAATGGCTGTGACTCATCCACATGGCTGACACTGACAAAGGATCTACAATCTGAGGTACAGGATCTCAGGATAAAGCCTGAGGGGATTTCACTGACCCTATCCAACCCAAAAGCTACAACTCTTTTTGCATAGGTCTTGCTTTACCTTGGTCTTAACCATCCAGCAGAAAAGTATAAAAATGAAATATAAGATGCTATGATTAAAAAATTTTTCCAAGGGGCTAGGGAGATGGCTCAGTAGAATAAGTGCTTCCCTGGCAAGTGCAAGGGCCTGAGTTCAATCACTGGTTCCGAAAAAAAAAATCTAATATCTGATAGTCCTTTGTGTCATCAGTGGTACTGGTGTTTATTTCCAGGGATCTGAATGTAGGCCAATTACACTAATCCTCCTCTCCACAATTAACTACTTATCAGTTCACAGTTCACCTAAGTGTCACTCAGGCAGTTCATTTGAAACATTTCAAGCATTGGGGAAGAATGTAACATACAGAAAAGCAAGGCATATAGCTCCCTAAATAGCCTGCTATCGGAAAAGAACTTTTCCATGATACTTTATAGTTCAAATTTCAGAACTCAAACACAATGACAGAATCTTAAAAGCTGTTAGAGAAAAGGGAAAAAATCATTTATAAAAGTGAAGTCTTAGAATGACAGTGGACTTCTCAACATGAACTTTATTTTATTTTTTTCCATAATTTTATTGAGAGACAAATAGCAATGAGACAGTTTCAAATTAAATTGGTAGGACAGATTCAATAATTAACACATTGCATACTGTCTTCCTAGTGGTCAACATGAACTTTAAAGACCAGAATATCTTAAAGTATTTGAAGCTCTAAAATAAAACAACTTCAAACCTACACTTACATATTCTGCCACATTACTTTTCAAGGTTGATGGGGAAATAACTTCATTCTATGACAAAGAGCACCTTAAAAATTCAGCACTCCAAAAAATCCTATAGAATATCCTGGAAAGAAATACTAAAGCCAACAAGGCCAAATGGTCTAATGAATCAATACATCAGGTAGGGTGAACACTTAAGCAGAAAGAGGAGGGGTTGTTCACAACAGAAAAATAATATAGGAATAAATTATAGCTTTTGGTAATAATACTCAATGTGAATGGTCTTAACTTTCCAATGAAGATACAGGTTGGCATCTCAATTAAGACATAAAACTCAAGAATGATATTTAATCAAAAAGAAATTGATGGACTAAAAGGTAAAGGATGAAAAAGTCAATTTCTTGTAAGAGAAGTCTAAATCAAAGAGGAATAGCTATGTCATATTCAGATATAGTAGCAAAGGAGAGAGAAAGAAAGCTACTACATGTTGGTTAAGGAAAAAATTCAAGAGGCAAAGATAAAATCATAAATATTTAAGCACCAAATACTGGTACACCCACTTTCAAATGACATAAAAGATCAGATTAAATATTATACAATTACAGTGCGTGATCCCAATACTTCACAATCATGTATAGACATAACACCTAGACAAAAATATCAGCAAGGAAAACTTATAGTTCAAGTACACCTTGAAAGAATGGACTTAAGAGATAGCTGTAGAGAGTGCCATCAAACAACAGCGTGAGCATTTTCCTCAGCTGCGTATCACAGCGCCTCCACAATAGGTGATGTACTGGGCTATAGTGCATACGCCAGTAAATGCATAAAAGTACCCAGAAGCATTAAAATTATCCGCCACGTAAAAAATAAATAATTCAAGGACATAAAAGTCAAACATTACTACTTTGAATGATCAATGAGTAATTGAAAAAGATCAATGTAGAATATACTCTGTAAAATCACACTATATTTTTGAATAACATATCAGATCCTAGGAGACACAATGAAAAGAGTCTTAAAAAGGAAGTTTATACTTGTGAAGGTCCACATCATAAAAACAGTATGTGTTCAAATAAATACTGTAATGAGGAACCTGAAGGTCCTAGAAAAAGAGCAATCCAAATCTGAAACTAGAATAAGGAAAGAATTTGTGAAGACCAGAGCACAAACAATTCAAATTGAAACTAAAAATCAAATAAAAGAGTCAATCAATTGAGCTATTTTATCAAAATAATAAACAAGATAGATTAACCATGAGGCAATAATACAAAAAGGAAGAAAAATAAACAATGGAATTAGAAATATAAAA
>NW_004524661.1:8041588-8088781 GCF_000260255.1 Octodon degus | reverse complement strand
CTTGCCTGGCAAGCACAAGGGCCTAAGTTCAATCCCTGGTTATGCAAAAAATAAATAAATAAATAAATAAATAAAAGGAAAAGAAAAGGAAAGTCCTGAGGGCTGACCAAATAGCTCGGTGGATTAAAGTGCCTGCCTAGGCACACAGTAGCTGGGGTTCGATCCCCAGCGTGCTGTTCTGGCCCTGCCACTGAGGTGTGCTGAGATAGCAGTTGACAATGAGAATGGTGGCGTGGGCACCTGTAATCCCAGCTCTTGGGAGGCTAAACACAGGTGGATCACTAAAGTCCAGTCCATGTAGTGAGACCATATAGACCCTTACTAAAAATTAAAAAAAAAGAAAAAAGAAAAGCCATGGACTTAATTCATTCATTATTGAATTCTGCAAGAACTTCTGGGAAGATTTAGGTCAATATTACCCAAACTTTTTAATTAAATTGAAAAGGAAAGCATACACCGAAAGTCATTATTTTGGGAGTACTCTCAAAGGTTCCTTTAGTGTGATTCCAAAATCAGACAAGGACTCAACTAAAAAAATTATAAGCAAACCTCTTTAATTAATATACACATAAGAGTCTTCAACAGGATGCAAAATTGCAGCAAGTCATCACTGACAACACGGAGCGTGACCACATAGGCTTCATTTCAGGGATGCAAGGTTGGTTCAGCATACACAATTCATTGTTAAAATCTTAAACAGAAGCAGTGATAAAAACCACCTGCTCATCTTAATTTCTGTAGAAAATGTATTGGACAAACACCAGCATTCACTCACAATAAAATCTCTGAAGAAAATAGGTATAAAAAGACATTATTTCAATTTAATTGAAGATTTTCTTAAAATCCTACTGTCAACATCGTATTAAATAGGGAAAGCAAAAAAAAAAAAAAAAAAAAAAAAAAAAAAAAAAAAACCGCCCTTTACATTCAGGAACATAATAACATACCAGAATATGCATTTTAACCAGTCTTCTTCATGTACTAGCCAGAGAAATCAAGCAAGAGAATAAAAAAAAAAGGGGGGGTGGTTATGTATGAAAATGGAAGAAGTCACACTGTCATTATTTGCAGATGACATCATCCTTTCATGGAAGACCCAGCAAATTCCACCAAAAGACTTTTAGAAATACAAAATTCAGCAATGTAGCAATGTAAAACTTCATCTTCAAAACTCAATAGCATTCCTCTACACAAAGAAACAACTCACTGAAAAAAATTAAGAAAGCAATCAATAGCATTCACAATAGGATCAAGAAAAAGTTAATACTTAGAAACTAACCCAACAGAAATTTGAAAGACTTCTACAATTTAAACTATGATATTCTGAAATAGGAGATTAGAGAGGCTATCAAGTAATAGAGGGCTGGTGAGATAGCTTAGCAGACTAAAGTATCCGCTGTGGCAAGCACAAGGGCAAGTATTTGATCCCAGTCCCACATGCCATGTCAGCCTTGCTCCCAGGGCATGACTGAGTCCAGGTGTAGCGGTGCATGCCTGTAATCCTACTGCAAAGCAGGCTGAAAACAGGAGGGTCACTGAGTCCAAGCTGCATAGTGAGACCTGTACCAAATACATAAAATGAAAAAAAAAAATGCAGTCCTGGATTTGAAGTTATGCTACAAAGCTACAGAGATAAAAACAGCATGGTACTTGCACAAAATCAAACATGTGGTTCAGTGGAAAGGAATAGAAGATACAGAAACAGTCCAGATACATAAAACATTTGTTATTTGACAAAGAGCCAAAAATATACAGGATGTTAGAGAGTCAATGATAGTCTCTTTAGAAAATGGTGCTGAGAAAACAGGCTATGTCCATGAAGAAGATTGATTCTAGACCAATATCTCCAATCACACAGTAAACAAAAATCCAAATGCATCAGAAATACAATTATTGAAGGGCCGGGGAGATGGCTCAGTGGAATAAGTGCTTCCCTAGCAGGTGCAAAGGTCTGAGTTCAATCCCTGGTTCCGCAAAAAAAAAAAACAAAAACAAAAAAAAGAAATACAATTATTGAAATAGAAGCAATTGATTGTTTGGAAGGTAAAATAGGTAAAACCCTTGAAGAAATAGACATATGTAATGACTTCTTGGTCAGAAGGCCAATTGCAGAAGAAATAATATTCAGAATAAAAATTGAGATTGCTACCACTTGTAAAGCTTTTCAGAGACTAAGAAAGAACCAGCAGATGTAAGAGATAGCTTACCTAATAGGGAAAAAGTTTGCCAGATGTTTCTCATACAGAAGACTAGTATCTTGACTATGTATTAGATCTGCAAAATAAAATGTCTAATTAAAAAATGGGCAACTGGAATAAATATTTCTCAGAAGAAGAACAAATGGTTAATGAAAACATGAAAAATGTTCAAAATCCCTGATGTTTAGAGATGTGCCAATTTAAAAAAAAAAAAAGACAACACTGAGATTCTCTTAAGAATTACTATCAAGAAATTAAATAATAAAAAATTGCAGCTGGGCTGCAGAGAGAAAGGGGAAATCAATATGGAGATTTCTCAAAAAACTAAAAATAGAAATAACTCAATGTTTTAGTCAGGGCTTCTAAGGGAAAGGATTTAATACATAACCCATAATTTATAGGATTTTTTATAGTCATCCAAAAATTCTGTCCCAGTTACTCTTCTCATTGCTGTGACAAATACACAACACTCAAAATTAGGGAAGGAAAGGTTTACTTAGCTCACAGTTACTGGAGGCTTCAGTCCATACTCAGCTGGCTCCAAGGCACAGAGGCACATGGCAGAGGGCAACCTTTTTAGCATGGTGGCAGCAAAGAGCAAGAGAGCCAAAAAGGGAGAGGCAGCAGCTCAAGCAGCTAGCTAGCCTCTCTCTCCTTACATTGCAATGCAAATTGCCTGCTCCAGGACAGGTGAAGCATCCACACCCACAATAATCAATCACAAACTCCAGAAGCCTCCCCAAGACTGCATGAGGCTTTGGGCGGGACAACTAAACATAAACCATCACGGAGTCAAATGTAAAAAAAAAAAAAACAAAAAAAAGTGCAGGAGATCTCTCCACACTGTAGAAACCCAAAGAATATAGTTCGAGGCCTGAATTCCACAGCAATGTCCTATATGAGTCCTGCTGAAGACCTAGAGCCCGTGACAATGTCTCCTGCAAGTCTGTTTCACAGATCTACACTGGGAAAGCCCCAATTTCAGGGGTGGAAGCTAGTAAATCTGCACCTAGGGATGAAGGATTTGTGCTAGCAGGCTGAGGTGTCTGCACTGGAGCAAGGAATTAAGAACCAGAGCTCCCAAAAGTGAACCACAGCCATTCTCAGTGATAGCAAGGTCCTAATTCTTGCTTTGACTACAACAGCTGAGTCCATGTCAGGAGAACCAGCATGACAAGCTTCTCCAGGAGAATCAACAGTGCACCATCTTGCCTCCAGTTCTCACTTTATGATGTTGCTAACAATCCTCAGATGGGCCTTCTACACCCAGCGCTATGCTAATTTGATTCATTTCAACTGGGTGTTACAAATTGCCCATTAGTTAATCCACCACACTCAACTTACCTATTCCCCTTGTAAATATCTTCCTAAAAGTATTAACAACATTATATGAATACATGATACAGTGATAAAAGGATGCATCTATACTCATGTTTATAGCAGCTCAACTCATGATAATAATTCTAGAGCAGGTTATATTACCATCAACAGTTGAATTTGTAAACAAAATGAGGCATTTATACATTTCTGAATATATATTCAGCAGTATTAAAAGTGAAGTCAGATTATTTTTTCAAATGTATTGGTAACATTATTCATTATAAAAACATGAAAACAACATAGATGCTGCTGATAGATAATTAAACCAAAAGTATTTTATGCCTTCAGCGAAATATTTTTTCATCTAACAAAGTAAGGAAATTGTGGCAGTGACTACAACAGGAATAAAAACTGAGGATATTATGCTACGTGAAATAAATCAATCACAAAAAGACAGTATTTGTATGATGTCTCTTAAATGAGTCACTTATAGTAGTCAAAATCTTCAATAAAGAAAATAGAATGATAGTTGCTATGGTCTGCGGACAGCAAGGATGGGAGAGTTATTGTTCAACAACTATGAAATTTCATTTTTGCAGGACAAAAGGAATTCTATAAGATTATGATAGTGATTGTTGTGCATTTGTACAAATGTGTTTAAAGCCACTGAAATAAACACTCAAAAATAGTTAAAATGATAAATGTAACTTTATATACATTTTGCCCTGATAAAATAGAGAAAATCAGGATGATTATTATATGTTTATCTTAAACTGTAAGCCTTTGAAGAACCAAAAGATGTATTTATATCATATCAGAACTGAAGTTCAGATTAATATTCCTAGAATGTTGACTTTTACTTCATTCTAGACTGTGATAAAAAGAATATTCCCAATAAATATAAGCAAAAGATAGGAAGTAAAATTAGTTGTTCTGATTCAAGCCACACCCCTTTTTAGTTACAACCTTGAAAACAAATGCAGCAGTACCAAAAGAGTTTAATTTATATTCTGCTCAATGTGTGTACATTAATTTAATGACTGAAAAGGTTTTGTTGAATAAGAGTATGCAAAAAGTCCCTGAGCTAAGCTTCTGAATGATTCCAGCAACAAAGTTCAGTGGATTAGTGGTGACTTCCAATTTATTTCCTGCCTTTTGGGTAGAATAATATTCTTTTTGATTACTTGAATCAACATACCAAATAAATGCATTCTTTATCCTTTTCTTTCTTTTTTTTTTTTTTTTTTGAGCAGAGGTTGTTTCCTGCGAAATTAAAATCTAAATAGAGACTTTTCTATAATTTTGGAAAATATGTACAGAAGTTCTCCAAGGTATCCATCCTCAAATAAAATTCCTAAACATATATTCTGATACACTGCAGAGAAATCTTGTAAATATCTGTTCTTAAAACATAAAAAGTGAAACGCATGAACAGCTGTGAGAATATATGAAGGTAGAATTTTGTTGGCATAAAAAGGTTAATTTTTAATTTTTCCCATAATTTTATTGAGAAATAAATAGCAATGAGACAGTTTCAAATTGAATTGGTAGGACAGTTCCAATAATTAACACATTGCATTCTGCCTTCCTAGTGGTTACTTGTTGTACAAGATGCAGACATGATATCCTATTTACAAACACTACTACAACAAATGCCTCTATTCCTTGAGTTAAGAGACCATAGCTATATATCTATCCTAACCATTTTGAATGCACAAATACAAAATTGTCTTTCATCTATATCCCCCTTTTTTGTTTAGTTCCATCATTTAAATATTATAGGTGTGTGAACTCAGCAAAATATTCCAAAATAGTCCAGTAGTCCATAATAGTATTGGTTCTTCCACTGGCAATGTCAGAAGTTGTTGACCTGAGTCTTCTACAGCTCAACATAACAACATGGCTTTACTTCTTGTACTTTGTTTTTATACTTTGCTGCTTGATGGTTAAGACCAAGATAAAGCAGGAACTATATAATAAGAATTGTAGCTTTTGGGTCTGATAAGGTCAGTGAAATCCCCTCAGGATTTATCCTGAGACCCTGTACCTCAGATTGTAGATCCTTTGTCAGTGTCAGCCATGTGGATGAGTCACGGCCATTGCTTAAAAGGTTAATTTTTTTAAAATTCTGATCAGAGATATCCAACAAGTATGATACAACTATCATCCCAGTTTCTTTTATAGGAATATTAAGTCTTTAAAAGTTGGCACCCTCCCCACCAAAAAAGAAAAGCATAGTGTTCTTTGGGGCTGGGAAGATAGCTCAGTAGAATAAGTGCTTGCCTGGTGAGCACAAGGGCCTGAGTTCAATCCCCGGTTCCGGGGGCGGGGGGGGAGTTGGCACCCACTGAAAGTTAAGCAGGTGACAAGCTGAAAGACCAGAATTTGTATTTAAGCAGTTTGATCATAGAGTCTCTCACTGAAGTGTTATTTTATATTATCCTCTGGAAAGAAATCTTATCCATAAATAGTAAAGTGGGATGCATTTCATAAGAGGATCCCCTCTGCCATTCCTTTTGTTACTAGGAGGAAAGATACTGGTTACTGTAGTTCACTCTGACTCCTGCAGTACACCAAGACTGATATTTTCCTGCTACAAAGCAGCTTCAGTCTACGTGTGTACAAGGAGGCACAAACTCAATTGTTCAGTGGGATGACACAAAGGAGGTGCATTTATGAAGGAAAGATATTTGTGGAGTCAGCGGGTTTGATCAGTATTAGTCCTTAAGGGTAGCTGGTACCCTCCTACTTAAATGCTTAACCTAATGATTCAAAGGACAGAACCTATGGCTCTCATAATAGTAGTAAGCCTAGAGGCAATGTGGAATTATGAATTGAGTTTCTCTGTTTCCTTGTTCTCCATTCTGTATGCTTTGATCTTCAGTATGGTCACACTGTACCTAGAGCAGTCAGGTCACATCGTCATGACTAATAATATTCAGAAGAAAGGAAAAGGACAACTGGGAAAATGTCTCAGGAAATATGTGAAGAAGGACCTTACAGAAACCCTAGAATATCTCCCACCCTCTTGTGAGCTCAAATTTGATCAGATGTCTTTGAAGGAACACATTTCTAGCACAAAGGAAAATTTACAAACCAAGAAAGTCAAACTTTCTGGATTCAAAACGGTGTATCTGAACATAAATAATTCTCTCAAGAAGTAGAAAAGAATAAGCCCTGGTCACTGTTGTCTTCCACAGCCCTCTTCAGGTTGTGCCAATAATAACTGTTAGGGATTTTGAGGTCAGGTCTTTCCGTTTTCTTTTCCAAGGAACAACAGAAATTTTATAAAAATCAATTCTTTATTCAAACATAATTGTACAACCAATGACAATGTGTATTCATATCCAGCATAATTTAAAGGCCATGGTAATATGTGCTCTGGATTGGTGTCTAAAGTTGGGTGAGTTTTAAGTTCTGAATTATTGATAAGTCATCATGGAGCCTGCAGTGTTATATGTTTGACCCATGGGTTTGCCGCAGAATGGATTCTAAGCAAGGGCAGAAATGGGGTAGAGGTCACACATGGGGCAACAACTAGAAAGAGCTGAAGAGAGGATGAAGCTGGGGGTAGGCAGACAACTTCCCCATCTAGATTTGATTTCCTCAAGAGCCTTTTCAAAAGCATGTTCTGCCTCATGACCCTGAACCAAATCCACAGAAGTTCTGCAGACTGAAGTCAATTCTCATGCCCCAGGCGTCATCCTGAGTTGGCTTCACAATCCACTGCTCTGATGACCCATGTGATTACAGTACTCTCACTACCTCCTTTCTGTCATCTGTTGGGCTCTTGCTAGATCTGTGGCCCTGCCCCAAAATGAACTTCAAAATCTTCCGAGAAGATTATTTTTCTCATTTTACAGATGACAGCATTTGAGAGCAGAGCAGTCACAGGAGTTGTCTGAGGTCAGAGACTTAGGACGAGGTTGGGCCTAAGAGTGAGTTCCAGGATTCCTGGATTGAGAGCTGCCAATACTCCACAGGAAAGATATTTGACCTTCATTGTCTTGCTTCATAACCTCTAGCATGTGGGAAATGAGCAGAATCTCACCATAGTGTTTGAGTATAACCACATATTCCTAATGCATGATTACTTTCCTTGTTTTACTTTTTAAATGAGAAATATATCCCATTCATACATATTTATTGTATTCTCCTTACTTTTTCTTTTTTTTTTCTTTTTTCTTTTTCTTTTTTTTTTTTTTTTTTTTTTGGCAGAGCTCGGGATTGAACTCAGGCCCTTGTGTTTGCCAAGGAAGTACTTATTCCACTGAGCCATCTCCCCAGCCCCCTTACTTTTTCTCTATATTTATCCTTGCTCTGCTTCTCTGCTTCAGGGTTCTTGTGTTAAAACTAAGTATTCACACTGCTGTTGGTTAAGAGTCCAGGAATCTCTAAAGCTCATTTATTATTTCTGAATTTCAAATAACCTTGCATCTTGTCCAGAATTTTGGACATCTTGCTCCATTCTTCTTTCTGCTTCTCTTCAATTAAGCTGATAATTGTTTTGTTTTTTTAAAAAAATATCAGTAGTTAAGAGCATTGTCTTAAGTTTCTGTGGGTTTAGGGCTAATGATGAAATGAAATACAGGGAGAACATCTGGTGGTTGGTTTATTTTCTACTGATTTTCACTTTGTGTGTTTTATCTGAAGTCTATCAAAGTCTTCTGTCTTTTCTTCATTGCTGTATGTGGCATGTATATGCAAGGAGAAATCCTATCCTAATGAGTCCTCCTCAAATTTTAAGCAATTCTCCCATAGCTCCAGCCTTATCACACCTGCTTCAATACTTAAGATAGGCTCTTTCCTTTGTATATTCTGAGTATACATTTACAGCATGATTAGTGTAATGGTTGATTAAATTGTGTCAACTTGAGAAGTTCAGAAGCTTAACTCAGTCTGCTCAGGAATTCTACACCCTAGTGTGTAGAGGACCCTCCCTAGGGCATCTCATCACCTGGATGGTACAAAAGAGAACTGAAGAATGGATTAGCTCCTGCTCTTCAGAAGAGTTCCGTCCTCAATTTCAGCTAGGACATCATCTCCTGGCTTCTAACACAGACTCTTGAGCTTCTGCCTTCGATCAGTTCACCTTCCAGCATAGACCCTTCAGCCTTCTGTCACAGACCCATTGGCCTCCTGATATGGACTTGCTCAGAACACTGCAGTGAGCTCCAGAGCTTGGACCGAAGCCTTCATCCTCCAAGATGCAGATGCCCTCTACATGCTTCCTCATCTAGCTCTGTGGCTGACTGTCATAATCCAGCCTTGTAATGTCTTATACATTTGTATATCTTGTGAGGTATCTCTTTTTCTAGTAAGGTCCTGATGGATACAGGTAGATTTGTTATATTTCAAAATCAATGAACTGCTTATTAAAAACTAAAAGCATTGACTGTGTGATGTCATCTTTACCATACACTGTATTTTGAGTCTGCTCCAAGAATATACAAATTATTTTTTGTCTTCAGTATTTTTTAAGGGATAAAATAGTGCACTGGAAGCTATGAATCTTTCTTGAAGTGGAAATGAAAGGACCACCCTGCAAAAAATCCATCTAAAAATTTATGATCTAAACAAACTTCAGCAACTCAGCCTGGCCTCTCAGCATCATGACTCTTGGTGACTTAGAATTTCTTCACAATAAAATACAAATAAGTCTGCATCTGTAAAAAATAAAGCTCATCTTTTACATGAGACAGTTCTCTAGTTTATCAAAAAGCTGCATTAGAGTGTTTAATAAATCATGCTGCATTCAACCCAGGGATAGGAAAGTACAATTGTCTAAAACAAAATACGTTAGGAATGCAGGAAAACCATCAGTTCTCAGTATGATGCTCAGATTCCCTATAAATTAGTCATAAAATATTCATTAATTTTCTATGAAGTTTAAAGTAGTGAAAAAATAATCTTTTTCCTGAATGAATGTGAGCCATGAATGCTACTCTTAGTGCATACCTTAGTGTTTGGCCAATTTTAACATTTTTTATGATTTAATAAGAAGTGAGTTATTTTTTTCTTTCTACAAAAGCCAATTTGTTTGTCTTAAGGTCAAGGCTATTCCTGTAGTCTAAATATTATGAAAGCCTCAGAGAGACATCCAGCTTGTGGGCTCTTTGGCAGATGCTAAGGGTCACATGTCACACCACCTTGGTGGTGCTTCTCCTTGGGCCATCTTGTTCAGGCTTTCAGAATGATGCTCTCAACAGAATGGTAGAGGTTGGAGCTCGCCAAGGACGGGGACAGAGAAATCTCTGCTCCTGACCTAGGGATATGCAGTGATCTGTGGGTTTGGCTTTGCATATGGCTCCTACAGACCTGGAAGGCCCTCACTTAGATGACTTCTGCCCCTCGCTGGTTCTGAACAAATGTAGGCAGTTTGCTCAGTTGCTCTTCAGATTGCAGGTGAAGAGAAGATGAAGAAATCACTACTTGGGTGGACGCCAGTCCACAGAGAAAGTAAAGTCTGCTTTACGAAACACTGCAGGAGTTAGAAACACCAAGGAAAGAGGGAAGTTAGTAGAACAATACAATTCTGCTTTTATCTTTTAGGGGCAGAGTAATTTCTCTTCAGGTTTAGAAACAGAATCACCTCTATCTTTGATTGAAAAGTATTTGTCTGCTCTCTTGTTCTCGCTCTAGCTCTCACTTATTCTCTCCCTCTCTCCCTCTGTTTCTCTCTCTCTCTCTCTCTCTCTCTCTCTCTCTCTCTCTCTCTCTCTCTCTCTCTCTCTCTCTCTCGGATTTTGAAGTGGCATTTGTGTACTTGTATACTACTCCAGGGAAGAAGCACAGGATGACCGAATTTGTTTTGACTTTGAAATTAAACAGAACATACACAGCTTATTCACCAATTAGTTTTGTGAGCTGACACAAGTTATTACTAGGAATATTAGTTCCCAACAGTATATGATAGGAATAATAGTAAGATTGATGTCTCAATATTGTTACCACTACTGCAGTCCCTGTCACAGATATAGAAGTACAGTAAATAGGGCCAGGGAGATAGCTCAGCAGCCTGAGCAGCTGCCTGGCCTGATCAAGGTCCTGAGTTTGATGTTCTATCCCTGGTGCCAAAATAAGAAGTTCAATAAATAGTGGGTGCTTCCCTTTTCCTTGAAAAACCTCTGCTGGTACAGAGCCTTGCTTAGAGTTCTTTGTAACTCTGGCCCAAGATAGAAGTATGTGTTACACGTTCAGGTTTAGCTCTCTGTAACGGGGATTTTACTCATACCTTAGCAGATGCAATGAGCCACAAGCCAGAGTTTATCACTACCAAGGTAATAGGGCTCCTCACTCTTCCCCTGCTGATCAGTAGCCTTTTCCCTCTTTATGGTGACAGCATTGCCTGCTACCTCAACCTGTCTGCCCTCTCCATTTCTCTCTTGGTTTTGATTCTTTGCTCCAGGAATAATATTTTATCCAAGAAGTTAAGAAGACCTTTGTGCGATTTCAACACTCCCTCAATCTTAAATAAAATCCCTACATTCTAATTTTTGTTGTCCACATCTCTAAATTTTGAGGCCCAGAAATCTGATGTCTTCCTTTCTGCATCTTGCCTGCTGCTGTGACGTTCTCCATTCAGTGGTCACTCCCTGTGAGCTCGCTTTCTTTAGGTGCTGCCCATCAACAATGCTATCCACCTTGAGTTTAACATGTAAGACGTTTGAGCAAAGAGCTGATCTGTGCCAAACAAATGTTCCAAGATAACTCATGGTAGAAACACGTAATTCTTGAGCCCAGCCTGAGAAATTTGATGATTTGACTAGACCTTGTCTCAAAATAAAACACTATAGAAAAATGTTTGAGAAAGTAGTTCATTGTGAAGGCCCTTTATTGAGACCCCAGTACCACACAACCACACAAACATGGGCACATAATCAAACTTTAAAATAGTCTTTAGCTCTACCTAATCTCTCTCCATTAGCAAACCTTTCTGTGCAAAAATCAAGCCCTTCTGCATGGCTTCCTTTCAGCCACTGTCCTCTTCCCTTCTTACTTGCTAGTTCATTTCTTGTTCTTTTCCTGCACAGCTGAACCATCACAGAACGTCCTCCTTAGGCTGCCTGTCCACAGCCGCTCCTCTTGATCTCCCCTATAGGGACCTTTCAAAAGTCCATATATGCCTGTGTTATCCTTATGAGGCTGTCTCTTGTAGAACAAAAGTTCCTGCGGTTGGAATTGAGTGAAGCTCACCTAATAGTTTACTCTCATCATCTTTTTAACTCCCAGCTCCTGTGCTTCTCACGTTTGGTCACTCTTCCCCTTTCTTCAGCATGGCACATAGCGCCATTCCGTTTTATTCTCTTGCCACTCATCCTGGAATGCCTTCCTCCTCCTGGGACTCAGAAAATCCTGCTTCCCCACTTTAAAACCTCCTATCTGGTGGTTTTGTGCCAACATACTGGCTTCTCCCTAGCCCTCTATGCCATGTAGCTAAAATATCATGGTCCTTAATGGAAAGGACACTAAAGGCTGATGTCTTACCTGGCCTAGCTTGGCTGAGAAGTTCTGCCCACTTTCACAGAAGCCCAGCCTTATCCATATCCACAGCCATGTTTCAAACTTCTGCACCTGTCCACATGCTGAGCCACAAATGAACTTCACTCTGGCCATCTGGCAGTTCCTTCTGATTCTTGAGGGCTCAGTAGGACTTGTCTTTTCCTTGTGAAGCCATCGCTCACCCATCCGAGCAGGTGTCTGCCTCCCTGGTGCCCCTGCTCCATATGTTTCTATCACTGTCCTTACCTCCCTAACAGTCCCTTTTTTTAATGAGATTTTTTTCCATAGTAATTTGGGAGCTCTTTCAGGGAAGACACTATGTCTTTTTGGCATGTGTGCTTCTATCTTTTAGCACAGTACCTGGCCCATAGTAGGTACTTACTATATGTCATAAAGAAGGGAAAAAAAGCCTTTTCTATGAAAGTATCCTAGTTTTCTCAGGTATAATTAATTGACCCACTACCCACATTTCATAGCAAACAAGTAGTAGGGGCTTAGACACAGCTTTCTTTGGTTTGAATTACGGATCTCATACTAATAAATAATGTCTAAATATTTAATTCTCAGTTTCCTCATTCCTAAATAACCTATACTTATGAAGTGATCAGATAATGCACCATAGTGATCAGAGCACTAATTAATCAGCTTATGGTTGATTTCATATACATTGTCCTTTCAGGTTACAGCTGCTTAAATCCTGTTACCATGTATTTTCATTATGAGTCATAGAATCTAGAGTGCTGTCTGTTAATAATTTTAGAGAAACTGAACACTGGCACAAAGAAATCAAATCAGCTCTGCACACGTATGAATCGCAAAGAGAGCTAACCATATCCTGAATACTATTTGAACACCTAATGTGGAGCAGCATAGAAAAAAATTTGACACATAAAAATATTGATATACTCTGTGGATGTGGATAATATGGAGTAATCGTGAGGGAACACAAGAGGCTTGTAAAGAGGAATAACTCTTGGCCTTTTAGATGTAGTACTTAAACCTGGGCTAAACAAAAGAAAGGTTTCACCATGTGCAGTTGTGGTCAGAAACACAGTCATAAATTTATGTCTGCTGTGTTGCATTATGGGAAATAGAACTTACTTGAAACTGAGGTCTTGGCCCAAGATGCAAGACTTACTGGTGTGTAGTTTTGACTGTGATAGTGCCTCACAAGTGTCTGCGTGGTTCTGCCGCTTGTCTCAAAAGCACTCTTCTCAGCCCTTGGGGATGAATTTGTACACTTTAGGAAGGAGACCTAGATCATCTGCCAAAACAAGATTTCCTAGGTTTACTTCTAAATATAGCTTTAGTTTGGGTAATTTGCGATAATCAATTTTGAAGAACATTTAAACTCAATTTAATGTTTATCTTCTTTGCCAATCCTTGGAGCCTGTTTATATGATGACTCTCATTCAAACTAGAAGATTATATACCTATTAAATATGTACATGCAAGTGAAATCACTGTACATCCTATAAGCACAAATTTAACTCTGGAAGATGTATTGCTTTCACTGATGCATTTATTCATTTGCTGAGGGTGGTTTTTTTTAAGAGTATGCATGTATTAAATATAACATTTAGAGTGATTCACTTTGAAAATTCCTTAATTTCCTAACAAAATAGTGCAATTATGAAAATTTCACTAATCTTATATTTACCATTGCCAGTACATTTTATACTCAGCTTTGAGATTTGCAGTCGCTTTATGAGGGTCATATTTATTTATGAAATTGTGCACCAGTTGTGTGTTTACTGATACAGGACTGTAATTATTTTATGTTTGCCAATAGTCTTATATTTAGTAAATTTGACAGAGGTAACTTCCTGCCAGAGAACTGAAATTCTAGTTGTAAAGGATTTTTTTTTTCAAAACACCCATCTTTGGCAATGAGATGTTAGGATCAGAATTACAATGGTGAGGCTGAAAGTTCTCATTTAGGATTTGCAAGGTTAGAAGTTGCTGTGGGGGCGGCGATATGGCTCAGTAGAATAAGTGCTTCCCTGACAGACGCAAGGGTCTGAGTTCAATCCCTGGTTCCACCAAAAAAAAAAAAAAAAAGTTGCTGTGAATCAGGACCCAGAAATGTGGGTCCAAGTAGAACTGGAATCACATGGGAGCTGTGTCAGCCTGCAAAAATAGGGTTTAAAAAATGGCACAGGTACAAATCACACATACAAGTACTAGAGTTAAATTCATGAATGTGAAAATGGGACAAAGACAACAATAAGAAGCCCATGCTGGGAGAAAAATATAAAATATAAAATAATGTCAAGAAAGTGAAATTTATGAATCTTAACAGAAGTTGATAATTAAAATGTTCAAACATTATGGTATTAAAAATAAAATGAAATGAAGTCAAGTGTTGAGGTGGTGAATTAGAGGACAGAAGACAGTGACACACAAGTCGGGATGGTGTTGAGCCTAGGTATTTGATTTTTGGCTTTCAATAAGTACTAACATTTAAATAACAAACATTGCTAAATTAGGAGGAGTATTACAAAACGTTTCTCTTAAAATTCAGAAGTTTTTGAAAATGCTAAGTGAGTAGTTGCTGAACAGAAGCAGTCGTTACTTCTTAGATAGACATAAAGTCAATTTCACTGAGGACAGACCACTGTTACAAGTTACTCTGGCAAAATTTAAATAGTACTCTTGTGTTCTCCTTGTGTTCTGGCTCGAGGGATGAATTTACACATTCTGCTGGGGAGGTCTGCACCCTGGTGCCTGTCTGTCATCTCTGCCTCTCCCTCGCTGGTCTATCCAGCCAACTTGAAATCCTAGCCTTGCTTTCCATTTTTACTCAGTGGGTAGGCCAATGGTGAGTTGTCATAAATTGGAAATATATTGAAAGACACAACCATGCTCATGGCTGAAACTTTATGGGTCAGAAGAAATGGGCTGAGCTTTAGGACAAAAACTGCAACAGCCACAGCGGGAAAAATGAGGCAATGTGGCACGTATAAAACCCTGCTAAAACAGATCTTCTTTTTGCTCCTTCGTGGTTCTTGAAGAACAGATGGAGAAAAGTGGACCTGCAAACTGCCTCTGGCTTGTACACATTGTTATTTGATTTCTATATTCTATTTTCTTTCTAAATGTTTCATGGAGTACATTCTACCTTACGAAAATTGGTTTCTAGCCTGTCTTTAAAACTGGAAGCTCTAGCAATTGAGCCGTGTTACCAAAATGCTACTGGGGTGGGGACTGGCTAGCAACGTGGCATGACAAGCACAATATATTTACCTCTCACAGTAGTGTGCAAGGCAGCTTCTATTATTCCTCCTCTTGTGAACATAACGTTCCTTGCCAGGCAAACTCTAGAACCCAAGTTCATAGCTACTCAGAGAAGTTTCTCCTTTATGTAAATACTGGCGTGACCCGCACTTAGAATCTTTCTCTTATGGGTCTTTTTGTCATTCTTTTTCTTAAGCAAAACTTCATACAATAACTTGCCCCAGACTCTGAGTAATTCACTACAGTTCTGTATAATAGTACCAGTGGCCACAATTAAGGTTAGCCCTGGATTTGCCTGCGTCTTCCCACCTAAAACACTCCAAAGACTTCTGATTTTTCTTTCTTGTCTGGCAGAAGCCAATAGCAGTGAGTTGAAGTTCATGATTGTTCCCAGTGCATTGCTCTTAAACTTAAAATGAGTCACCCCTGTGCAGTTTGTCATGAAACCACCCTTAGCGCAGGTCGCGCTGTTATTTCCTTTGACTTAGCATCACAGCCTGTGTTAATGTGCGGTCCGTGCGTAGCTCTGTGCATTTCTATGCACCTCATGTGCACTTTTACAAAATTAATAACATTGTTACTTGCACTCTGGGTGATAGGACAAATCGACTGTGATCCTGTATGTGCCCTGTAAGTAAATGTAATAGCACTTAGTGCTCACTGCCCTGCCACTTTATGAAATTAAATGGTCCAGTGCAGAAGAAGTGGAACATCACACTTGTTTCTCCAAAGTTAATGGTGGTTTTCTTCTTGAGTCACACAGTATGAAGAAAATCATGCCAGGGGAAGAATGGAAACATCATAGCAAGAGTTAATACTGTACTCTAACACTATGTCCTACCTTAGGGAAATGGTTCAAATTGTGATCTCATTTTCTCTTATATTTGGCATGGGAGTTGTCACCTCCAAGTCTACTGCCCTATTGCTCTACGTAGTATGAGGTTGGAGCCTATGGGACCCTGATGCTAACTCCAGGTGAGCCCTAAGAGAAGTAAGGGAATCAGTAATGTTGCATGCCTTATGCTCAGTTCAGTGATGGGCACTGCATTAAGCTGGTCTTACTGGTAGAAATATAGTCATGTTAGTCAATTTGAGGGTTAAAGAAATCTTTATTTTTTTCTTCATATGGGATTTTAGGATTATAATCTATGAATAAAGAGAATAATCTGCAGAACAAGTACTGTCACTATTGTGATACCAAGAGATCATTCTGAACGAAAGTTTGTATGTGGAGGTATACAGCATTCAGAATGTGGAAAATGTTAGACCTTAACCATATTTGAAAGCTATGTCTCTATCATATTTCTAGAGCTGAAGATTTAATGACTTTTTTATGAATATATCATGTAAAAGCTAAATAAGGGCCATTTGTGGTAATAAAAATATTGAATGGCAACAACAGGATTATAATAAGCTTAAAATCAAGTCCAGAGTCAACAATAGACTCAAATATTTTGTCACTTTCTGAATTGGGCCATTAACTTATATATCAAAGTTAATGTTCAATTGACTATATTATCCTTTTTACTAATTCCAATGTTCAAAAAATGAGGGGGGCTAGCCAGATAGCTCAGTGACAAAAATACCTGCTTAGGCAGAGTGCAGTGCCTGGGGTTTGAGTCTGGGCATGCCATGCCATGCCGGCCCCGCCCTTGGGGCATGGTGACACAGTGACTGAGACTGGGTGTGGTGGTGCATGCCTATAATCCCAGTGTTTGGGAGGCTAAAAACAGGAGAATCACTATGATTCCTATCTGTATAGCGAGAACCTATAGATCCTGTACTAAATACATTAAAAAAAAAAAAAAAAAAGGAAAAGCAAAGAAAGAAAACATGAAGTCTTGCATTTTTGAACCAATTGTTCTAGATCTTTATTGCACCTATGGATTGCTTAGCTGGTTTGTTCAATGAAGGATAACCAAAATTAGTGCCTTAACACATGACCAGGAACCCTGGAGGGGAGAGGTCCTGGTGTCTGTACTCCTTAAAGCATAGCAAATGATTCTGAGAAGCATAAAGTTGGAACAACTATCTTCAAAGCTTACTGGATTTTATATAGGTATTTAATTATTTCATTACACAGTTGAATTACTTTTTGCTCTTTGGGGTACAACTTTATTAGGAAAGTGTTATACATACTTTTCTCTTTTGCATTCATATAAAGAGCTAAAAAATTTAATAAATCTATGCTAATCAGACATGCATGTACAAACATCTTATTGTCTCCTTAGTGTGAGAATCTGAAAAAGAAAAAGGGAATCTGAAGGATACAGTAGATACTGGGAAAAGGGAATGAATTTATTCAAAAGGAAAGAGTTATGGAGTTGAGAAGCACATGAGAGGCAATGGAGGAAAGAGATTTATCTACGTATGTAAGCAGGGTGGTTTGGACAATGGTACTATGCATTCCTGCTGGTCTGTAGAAAGAAGCAGTTAATGCTTTAATCTGTTTCATCTTCTTTTTTCAATTGTTTCTACTTTTTCTCTTCTTAATTTCTTACACATTTCTTTTTTCTTCCTTCTTTCAAAATTTTACGTGCATATATCTGATAATATGAATAACTGATTAGAAGACAACACGAGGCTTTGTAAAAATACTGTGAAGTTCATACTGTTTGTTAAGTGAAATTCTGTAGTACTTGTAATTTTTTTCTCTTTTAATTCTAATTTCTACCCTCCATAAAAAGTGTGCTAATTAAGTTAACATGGACAGGTGAAGATGTTTCAGTTTTCATGCTGTTGCTCTGACAAAAGTAGTATTAAAAAACCCTATCTTTTATGGAAACTGTACTCACAAGGAAAAGTTCATTAATATTTTAGTAAATCAAGTTTTAGTAATATTCTTTTCTTTACTGGAAACAATTTTTAATTACTCTACATCCCTTGCCAAGGCAACCTATGAGGGAAGCTCAGAGACTGAACCTTCCACGCAGATGGTCAGTAATTAGCTCCTGTTAAAAGTGACTTTTAAATCATTTCATATAATCTTTGCTGCATTTAAATGAACGCTAAAGAAGTTAGCTAGTTGATAATTTTCTTAATGATGGAAGTTAATTTTTTTTCGGAACTGAGAATTGAACTCAGAGCCTTGTACTTGCCAGGGAAGCATTTATTCCACTGAACCATCCCCCTGGCCCAAGAAAGTTGACTTTCAATGGTAAAGTAATGTAATGTTCTGAAACACAGAAGTCTTACTGCCACTGATCAACTGTGAGCTAGCACAGTGCTACCAACATGCAACATGTGCTCTGACTGTTTGGAAGTAGTGTGAAAAAACAGTGCTACAGTTTCCCTGTATTTATCTAGCAAGGGGAAGTTATTTGTATCAGTTCATTGGTACACCTTCCTCTTCCATGAAGAAACCAAATGATCTTATCTTAAAAATGTTTTTGTCTATATCAAACCCAAAATTATTGGACCATATTTTCCTGAAGACATACTTTGAATAATTTAATTCTAATTTCTATTCACAAATTATTACTTAAACTAATAAAGTAATCTTAATTATTTAAATATAATTCAATATGAGCCACTTTGAAGATGTATACATGTAACAAAATACATGCAATACTGTATATGTAATATACGTATCTCAAGAGATTTTTGCCTATTCTGACACCTATGAGATATCGCCATAGCTCCTATAACAGGTAGAAACCTAGAGCTAGGTATTTTTTGTTCTTTCTGGGGAAATTTTGCCACTATATCTGAAGGAGCACTTTGTAACCACCCCCAAACATAAATTAGTAATGCCAGATGAGATATGAGTAGTCCCACCAGTTCCAAATGAGAGAAAGTGGTGATTTGTCCCCTGATGCTTATACTGCAGAGATAAAGAAGATTTTAAATCAATCAACTCGAGAGTATGAGGAGAAAACTTTAGTTTCATAAGTAATCAGATGATTATGGTGTCATGTACCACTGCCCCTCAGAAAACAAGTTGATATTTTTAAAACTAAAACATTGCAAAAGTAAAATTTCTCCTCCACAGATATACATATGAAGTCTGTGACATTGCTGTTACAGTTTCTGCACATACTCACTTTGTAGAAGTTTGAAAACACATAGACCCCAAAAATTGTGATAGGTTTAAGTTTGACTCAGAATCATGTTTCCCATTGAAAGTACCCAACACTCTAAGGCTTCTACCTTGCATATATGTTAATCTTGAATTATAACTGAGTCAAAACAGTATTTTTCTAGGAGTCTTGTAATATTAATCCAAGGGGGAAGCTGGGATAGGTCATTACTGAGGGCATTTCACTTCTTGGTTTTGGATCAAAGATTGCTGAGAGATTGTTCATTCTCAGCCAAGCCGAGCAGCATTAGGATCACAAGCTGACAAGAGAGTCTGATGATGCTTTTGCCCTGCCATTGCCACCATCCTTATGCAGAGCTCCTTTCTCCTCTTCTTGGAGGATTCATGGATCCTGAACCCAAAGAATAAACACCTGAAGGAAATGAAAAAAATGATGCAGTCACGGCCCCAAAGCCAGAGCGGGACACATAAGACAAATACACATGCAGTCACCTGAATGGTGCCACGGAAAGGGAGCTGAGTCCGAGGCCTTGGTAGATCATCACGATTTTCAGAAATTAAGATGAAGCTAAAATTGCTGAGAAGTACACTATGAAAAAAAAGATGACAGGAATTTTTTTTAGCTAACCTCCAGGCTGGATTCTACATGAAGAACAACTTTTGGGTATACAATTGGCTAGAACCACTGGTTCAAATCCCAGCTGAATTAAAAGAGCTCTCTCTACTGTCAAGTTAGATAAATTGAGTTAGGCGTGGTATATGGGCCTTCTGGGAAAGACCTCAAGACCCCATCTGTTCTATTTATTTTAAAGATCCCATTGCAGTTTTTAAAAGAGTAGGAATTTATTCTAAGGTAAATTTGGGACACCTCAAGGCACATAACAGTGCCCCCAGGGATGCCCACAGTATAACAATGCCTGAGGTCATCACACATTGCCACCACCACCACCACCACCGCTGCCACTTCAGTATGCTTACATGTTAGAAAAGCATCAAAAATTAGTAGCTGGGAAAAGCAGAGAATAATCTCTCATAGATAGAATAAGATCTGACCAAAAATAAAATCAAACCTCCACCTGCTCTTATTTTATTATAAAGAACCTTGTTGAGACCTCACATAAAGGGAGAACAGAAACTGTAAAGGATCAAGAGTGGCTGCTTCTGGTATCATTCATCTCACCCCCTTGCATCCTTTGCCGAGGGAGATAGTGGTGAATGCATATTTTAGCCCAAACGGAGCTTCGAGGTGCAGTGGCACTTATAGGACACAGCTAATAACGGCTACGGCTCTTCATGACATCTCTCTGGTATGCTTCAGCATGACCTTGTCAAAGTTAAAAGCTCATAAAATTCCTATTTACTTTTTATGGCATTACAATTCTGCATAACAGTGCTTAAAACAAAAACAGAGTATAATTATATTGTCAATCAAGCAGCTAAGAAAGGCATTTTTCCACCAGCCTCCTACCTAGCAAACTGTAAATAATTTATAAAACCAAAAGTCATGACTAAGTGGCAGTGTTTGGGGGCTAGTTAAGCACTTGTCATAGTGCTGGGGTTTCAGAGAGCTGGGCCAAAACACTGTTCGTTTACTTTTATCCGGTGAGTGTAAAAAAAAAAAAGTGTCGTTTGTACTTGTCGACTTTCCATTCGGCCCCTAATAAAAATATCAAATTGTCAATAGAAATTTGAACAGGTGTACTGTGAGAGGAATAATGATGTTTTATTCATATGCATTTCCAGCCCATTTAACTTCATCCAACAAACAACAAAAAATATTTTCTTCATTACCTCCAATTAATGTAAATGTCAAATGTGTTGAATATATTATCACGCTGATAATTTGTTGTGTTGATTGATTTGTAGAATGTTTTGGATTAAAGTAACAATTTTTCTTACTTGACTCACAATTGCATGTTGTTATTTGTCACCTCTGGATTATGTAAATAACGAATTTGTTTCCATTAGATCTAACACTAATTCTGGTAAACAAGATTTTCAAAGTGTCAGTGATTTCTGAGATTTCCAGATCCTTCATTATTATCTGTTATTAATTGTTAACTAGCCTTCATGCTGATGACTAAATAGCCTTTGTGATACTTAACAATTTAAGAAAATAATAATAGAACAAAATTCAAATATTAAGCTTAAATTCCATATGCTTTTTTATGATTTAAAGTCTATTTCCAACCTGGATCCTAGTATTTGTCTCTTATAATATGCTACATTATAACTAAAATGTATAACATGAGTATTTTCTATAATTGGATTCATGTTAATTTTTAACTCTTCTGCCCATTGTTTAATCCTCTTCTTAAATATATTCAGAATTTTTAAGTCAGTTTTCAAACACATGATTTAATATGTCTAACAGACTTCTTAATATGATAATGAAGACAGATATTAAATTTAGATATCACTATCTTTTCTGTTTACAGTTAAAGATAAACGTAAGTGGTTTACTTCATAATTCAGGAGAAAAATCTGTGCATGTGTGTGTGCACAAGAGCACATATGCCCATTATCTCATAATTTAAATTAATTTGCCTTTGTTAAGTGGGAAAATTGAATAAAGATGTGAGGGCCTCTGTATTCATGAGTATACCACTAAGTCTTAATTTTTTGTACCTGTGTCATAGTTTGAACTCCTTCTACCCTGAGTTCCTCCTGCCTTGGTTTTCTGTCCTGTGAAACGGGATTAAAAGTATTTACTACGTAATATTCACGCAAATGTTAAATATTTACCAGCATCTAGCAGACTGAATTGCCCATGGCTCAAAGCCAGCAACTTAGGGTTACAAATTTGCCCCCCCCACTTTGTTTCCCATGTGAAAATATCATCTGAGGATAATCTTGTATTCCACAGAAATGTGATTTTCAAAGAGAAAGTATTCTTGCATATGTAACTGATCCGGGTTTCAGGTGAACTCTTCCAATGGGGAGCAGTCAGAGAGCTCAGGGAACTAACGTGCCTGCATAGGCAGAGTGCACTGGCGCCCGGGGTGCCCTTTGATGGCGGTTGACACTGGGCGTGGTGGCAAGCACCTGTAATCCCAGCACTTGAGAGGCTGAAAACAAGAGGATTGCTACGAGTCCCATCTACCTAGCGAGACCCTGTAGACGCTATACTAAATGCATAAAATGATAAATAAATAAATAACAAAAATGCCACAAATGGTAGCAAAAATAACACTATGTATACTTCAAGAGCCCAACTTAATTCCTAATCAAACTCTTAAGAAATTTTAAACTCAACCCACGGTTGGGCCTCCTGCTCCTTCCTCCATGGTCTTAGCATGCATTCTCAGAACCTGTAAACTTTTGGGACGGCACGATTTATGTGTGGTGATAGGATACCAAGGGCACAGAGGACAGGGACCTGTCACTTCACGAGCTGTCCTAAGTGTGGTCATCCAGGCTCCTCAGCACTGTGCGGGGGCAGGCAGCACACGGCTCATCCTCCAGGATCCCTTTGGGTCCGGGCTGTCCAGCTTATTCATGTTAGCTTCTTAAATGTGCTGTACGAGGGCAAGCGGAGTAGCGCAGCCTTCCCTGGTAGTGAGTACCATGCATTGCCTTGCCATTCCTTCTTCATCTCGTCCTTTCTCCCAGGAAGCACATTCCAGTCTCTCTGCTTCCACATCTCACTCACTTCTCAGAGACGCGCTTCTCGCCTGCTCTCCACCTGGGGCTTGGTCTGCAGATGCGTATCAGCATCACCTGGGGGGTCAGCTTTGTCTCACTGTGACAAACACCTCAGTCAATCAGCCCGTCAAGCTGAAGAGTTTCCTTTGGTTTGGTGTGTTTGAGGTTACAAAGCATGATCAGGCAGATCCCTTGCTCTTCAGCGCATGGCATGGATGCTGAGAGCAACGGAGGTAGCAGGTGTGTGTGTGGGGCTCAAACCCTGGCCTCTGTGCCTAGGGAACACACGACAATGAAACCCAGGTTCCCACTATTCCCTTCAAAGAGAGACCTCAGGGACCTAGAGACCTTCCCCAGGCTTCCAACAGTGCCTTGCTGGGAACTCAAGCCTTTGGAGGGAAAATGTACGTATCAAATGATGTCTTTTTCCTAATGCCTCAGGAATATTCTAGCGATGCAAGAACAATGGCTTGGCATGCACTCTTTAGGAGTCAGCAGACTGTCATCCATCGCCGCACCCCTTTACATCTGCCTGGGAACCGTGGATCAGTAACAAGACTGGAGTGTGGTAGTGACTCAGACGCGGAAGGAGCGAGCAGTGGGGCAAAGCCCTGGACAGAACTGAGAGGTCAGAGATCGAAAAGTCAGCGGAATCCCAGCAGTGGTGGGGAAATGCTCACTGATGAAGCAGGCAGTGATTTGCGGCCCGTGTCGTCCTAGAGACATGACACTGTGTGCCACGGTACCACGGGGTTATGGATGGCAACAGCTGCCTTTCATTTTCCATAAACACTGTCAAATCTGCAGAATGGGTTCTAAAATTATGTTTCTAAACTCCATTAATTTAAAAGAAAAAAAAAACATTTAGAAGCATTTAAATGCCCTGTAGCTATCACGTGTAATGGTGACATGCCTGTCCTAAGGCGTATCTATGGTTTCCCATTTTCCCAGACATTTAATGCCCAGGAGGCCTCGATTTAAGGGCTACAAAAATGGAAAAAGCACACACCTCAGCTAGCAGCCAACTCTCCCAGCATGGGCAGCAGTTGCTAGAGCAGCAGTAGCTCTCATGACAAGACAGCAGCATCACAATTTCTGTCTCAAGGCCCTTTGTCATCAGCGTGACTGTAGATGTCTGGTCAAATTTCAAGTGTCACTGACTTAGTCAATCAGGAAAGCATTCTGAACACTTAGAGTCTCACAAGCAGCATTCTCTGGGCTGTATTCCTCGCAGGCATTCTAGAATTAGGGGCCAAAGCCATAACCCCTAGTAAACAATGTTTAGCTCTAGTCCATATCTTGATATAGGGAAAGAACTAAGGGATTCAACTGTGCTAAAATCATAAATTCATAAATAAATAAGCAAGCAAACAAGCAAGCAATACACCTTTACACAAACCCATACATATATTAATGTATACACATACCAAAAATACACACAATTATAAATATTGAATTGAGAGTTCACATTTCCTCCTTAATATAAAATATTACAACATGCCATTCATACTATTCTTTTCTATGTTGCAGAATATCTTGCCGCTCAGACTTAGCTTATATTTTGTCCTTCTTGAACTAGCTCCTTAATGGTGTTTAATAATACTTATTCTTTGCCTACTTTATAGAACATCTTTTTATTGGTAATTAATCTACTTGGACGTGCATGCATCTATAAGAAATGGATGACTTACCCTATATCATGTCTATTTTGTTCATAAAATAATTTTGTGTATGAAAATTTTCTTACCAAAAGAAATCTCAACATAGCCACACAGTTTGGAAAAACAAATGATCTCTCATCATTCTGAAATGCAAATATTCTGAATAATCAGTAAAAGTTTATTATGATTAAAAATATAGAGTAAAATGTATCTCACAAATGAGCATCAACCATCTCCTACTTATTACCAAGGTTTGGGGCGAAAACAAAGGCTTAACTAGAAATTCAATATTACTGTACATTTCCTGTGACAGCTGATCAAATGGAAATATGCAAATTCTGAGGTACTGATAATAGCGAGCGAGAGAGTAGCTGAGACTTAGCATTATATAGTATTAGAGTTGAAGTGCAGTTAGAAGACACTCCGTGCCAATAAATATTATGTTCAAAGCTTTAAGCCAGCACTTGAATAGGCTCTTGAGACCCACTATAAGATTGGCAGACTCTGGTGGCTCCACACTGGAGAGCCATTCTGCAAACTCCAGAAATATTTTAGAAGAAATCAAGACCTTTCCTTTAGTTCACCTTCTCCCTCCAAATTAAAAATAGCCTTCGATATTTGGAATAAGACCAAGTGGCCTTTAGGAGCTTGGACTAGGTCACAACTTACTCATTAGACCTGAGCTTCAATATTCTCTGAGTGTTTATTATGAATTTTATAGGACTCAAAATCTCCACTGAAGAAAATCAATTTAATGAGGCAAATTTCCAGCAGACCAGCTGAGTTAAGATATTTTTTAAATGATCAGAAGGTGGATCTAATAAGAAATATGATGATAAAGACTAAAGCTAGTTCTGTGCAAATTATATTTACTTGTGGAGTGATCTGGAAATTATTCTCCCTGACTTGAACACTGTGCTAAATATTTTAAGAAAAAAATGGGTGTTTGTGAGCCTGAGAAGCCAACCATGTACTAAAGAAATACCAAGAAGTTTCAGTAGCATTGTACTTTGTTTAATAAAGATGATAGTGCTTAATTGGATATTGATCTTTGGATTTTTGTGTTCTTCAGTATATCTTTTAAGACAGAAGATACCAGCCACATATTTGGTGTGAGGATTTAGCTAGAACTTGTGGTACGATCTACATAAAATGAATAAAAGGGTCACTTATGTGGGCAAAACATGAATAATAAATGTTGCAAAATAGTCAACTATATGGTATTAAGAAAATAATTTCAAAAAGATATATTGGTCTTAATGTGATGCAGAAAATCACCGGGAAGATTTTCATGGAAAAAATTAAATAAATCTCAAAAGACATAGAGATTCACTTGTGGGTGGTTAGTTTGGATTGGGGGTGGACAAGAACAGTTTAATAAAGAATTAAAGAATAGTTCAGGCTGAAACACTTACTGAAGATTATATTTTGTGGTGAATATAATAAGGGACCTTAATAGTGATGCTGTCAATGTGCTTCTCTAGGACTTTTTTGCCATTTAAGAAAGGAGATAATATAAAATACTGAAAATCCCCATTTTCACATGGTTCATTAAGTAAGTGAAGAAGAAACTAATGAAGAAAAAGTGAAATATTTTCTGATAGAGTTGTCTGAAACATTTGGCATTGATGTATTACATGAATAAAGCAGAACCAGGCATGGTTTCACACACCTGTAATTGCAGCTGCTTGAAAGCATGAGGCAGGGGAATCACAGAGAGAAGAACAGCTGGGGAAGCTTAGACAGACCAAGTCTCCCGAAGGCGTGAAGTTACACCTCAGTGGTAGAGCAGTTTTCTTTTGTATTGGGATCTTTCTTTCTTTTTTTTTTTTTTTTTTGTACTAGGGATTGAACTCAGGATTTTGTGCTTGTAGAGTGGTTTCCTATTATGTGTGAGGTCCTGTGTTCAATCCTCAGAACTGCAAAAAAAAAAAAAAAAAGAAATGGAAAGGAAAGGAAGGGGAAGGGATGGTGGAAGGAAGAGAAGGGAAGGGAAGGAAAGGGACAAAGGAAGAGGAAAATGGAAAAGGAGTAAAGGGGAAAGGGAGGAAGAGGGAATGAGAGAAAAATGGATGTAGAAAACACGAGTTTGGGGACATAGATATGGTTTCCATTGGACAAAAGATGTGGAAGATGAAAAGTTACTGCCAGAAATGGCTGGCTGTGAAGAACATTTACAAGCACACTTTGGGAAGAGCTGAGCACTAGTAGAAGCTTTCCTAGGCAACAGAAGTATATTTTTACCTTTTTAAATACTTCACATCTAAATAATACTACATTAGTAAAAAGTTAATAACGAGCCCATACTTGTTCTTGGTTTAAACCCAAGTTCCACGTAGTATCTAGAGTAAGGTGTTCCATTGTATTTTTCTGAGTACTTACAGGGAAGGGAGAATAACAGTAGTTTTCTGGCTAAACCTAATAGCAGAATAGCCCACACTCCTCTATACCCCAATGTATGTGAATTCACTTGTAGGTGGTTAGTTTGGATTGGGGGCAGACAGGAAATGAGTAGAAAATTTTATTTCCAGGCACCTAGAAACTTTGAAGGAAAAAAGAAATAAAATGATAAAAAGTTTGTTTTCCAGCCTGTTCCCTAAGAATTGAATGCAAGTCAGAGTTGAAAAGAGATTAGATTGATTAGATTAGATTTTATTTGATTCGATTACATTAGATTACTGTGTACAATAGTGATGAAGAAAATAGGGCAAAGGCAATACTATTTGGGTCTTGTTATAAGATCCTGTGATGCACAATGGTAGACTGAACAATTTGCTGATTTCAGCAGGATACCTAAGGTGCTCTGGAACCACAGTTTTTCTTAGAACATGTCTGGTATGGTCTGCATGTGGATGACTCACAGTAAAAGGCAGGTAGCTTTGAGATGCCAGTCTGAGAGGAGAGATATGTTGAACCATGGTGTTCAGCTGATGTCTCCATGAAGTTGCCTGTGTGTGTTTTTAGGAAATATAGAACTCCCAAATGAGGGCAAGGAAAGATGACTTTGCAAGAGGCTGAAGGTTCTGTTGTTCAGGTGAGGACAAAAAGCAAGCGTGAGCTCATCAATCTGTTTATGTAACAAGTAAGCACAGAAGAGTTGCCCATTTGTCTGACAGTATTCTTGGAACAAAGCAAGCATGATATGCAGGAATGACACTCTTAGTGGTCAGGATAAGGACCCAAACCAATTAATAAGTTAAGAACCTCAGTGTGGTCACTACTAAAGTAAAACAAGAAGAGAGTCAAAAATTCTAAAGAGTGCTGTTGTCTTGGATTCCTGAGGAAGATGCTAATTAAACTGAGATCTAAAAATATGAATTGAAGTAAAGGAGGTGAAGCCAGGAAGAGCAGAGTTCCGTGCCAGGTGGACAGCTGTGGAGAGACGAGAAGGTATAATTGATGATCCCAGGGAACAAAAAGATGGAATAAATGTTTAGTTTTGGGGTCAATAAAGGAAATCATGAAACTCGAGAAAAAAAATTGATAATAGATTTTGAAAGACCTTGAATTTAGACTTGACAGGAAAGCAGCAAAAAGTGACTGATGGGCTTTATTGTTAGACTTACTTTTTAGATAGATCAGCCTGAGTATTATATGGAATTAGATACAAGGAATGTAGGGCTGAGGGTTGGGAACACTGGCAGAGTGGGAAGCTTTTTCATTACCTTGGCCCTAGATTGGTGTCCTGAAGTACAATAATGGTAGAAAAATGAAGAAAATGGAATACATACAGAAAGACACATAAGCTATCATATAGAAAGGACTAAGTGTTTCACTATTTTGGATAATTCAGAAGAGTTCAAAAACAAAACACATACTGCTGGCTTGGGTGATGCAATAGTCAGGGTTTGCAAGGAAAGCAATATGGGGTATATAATTTATGTGATTATTTTATGATAGTCATAAGGATCATATACAAAATGCGTAAGAAATCTGTCTACACACTAAGACCAACCCAAAGAATCCAGCTGAAAGGGGCTGGGGAGATGGCTCAGTGGAATAAGCGCTTCCCTGGCAAGTGCAAGGGCCTGAGTTCAATCCCCGGTTCCACAGGGAAAAAAAAAAAAAAAAAAAAAAGAATCCAGCTGAGGGACAGGATCCCCCTGCAAAATCCTGAGTGAGTCTCCAGCTGGGTGAGTCCAGCTGAACTTAGAGCCCATAATAATGTCATTCCATGGATCTATCTGGGAGCCTAAAGCTTGTGACAATGTCTCATGTAGGCCTATTTTAAAGATCTGTGCTGATAAGGCCCAAAGGTCAGTGGTGGAAGCTAGAAAGTCAGCGTCAGGAGATTGTGGGAACTCAACTGGAGCCAGGAAGTGAAACTCAAAATAAGAACCAGCACCCCCTCAAAGTGACTAGTAGCCAATTTGTGAACAAAATCCTGAGCTCCTTTTACAATGAAAACAGCTGAGTTCATATCAAAAAAAAGTCAGCGAGACCAGCTTCTCCAGGAGAACCAACAACAGGAGAACCAACAGCCCCCTAATAATGCTATCTCTTCTTCTTCTCCTCCTCCAGTTTTCCTTTATATTTTGTTGGCAACGATCCCCAGGTGCACACCCCATCTACACCATGCTGGTTCAGTTCAGCTGGGTGTTACAAATTCACCACCGGTTGTCAGTCCATCACAGCTGACAAAGAAATAAGTGTCCTTCCTCCCCAGAGTGAGTACACCAGGTATGGAGGGCAGGTGAGGCTTGAGTCAAAGCTGCAAATAAAACCTACAGAGCTCTTTTGTCTGTGGTAAAGCACAGATGTCTGGCTTAACTTTTTTCATGGCTTCTTGCTAGTTTGTTTGTCAGTCATTTCTTGTGTCTCTGACCTCTGCATTTTGGAGTGTAGCAATGGAAAGCTCATGGACTTCTATTCTTTTCTATCTGTATTTGCCAAATAAGTCACCTATATGCATGACTTCAAATATCAGCTGAACATTTCTAACATGATATATCCATGCAAACATTTGCACTGAATTCCACCTGCATACATCTACTTGATTTACATCACTGCTGGATGTCTATTTTAAACCTATCTGAGTTGTATCTAAAACTGAATGCCTTTCCTTATTCTACTCTCACTTGTTTCTTATAATTCTATCAGGCCCTATGTGCTGGTTCTGTCTGATGTCTACTTTTTCCTTCTCACTGTAATAGCCAAAGTGATCTCAACAGTGAGTACAGAGACCAAGTGGTCTCTAGCTTTGCAGTAATCCAGGATAGAGATGTTGGTGGCTAAACCAGGGTGATAGGGCATGGTTAGATTATGGATATAAACTGAATTTATCCATCATGTCCCTGCTTTGGATATCAACATGATGTAACAATTGAGCTCGACTGTCAACTTGATTGTCTTGAGAGATGCCCAGGAGGTTAGTGAGGCAAGCTCAGAGTATGTCTGTGTGTCAGGAGGTCTGGCTTTGGTTAGTACATCTGGTGCATGATCCTTCTTTTCCAGTACTGTCTTTCTGCTGTTCTCTGGCCTCCATGAGAGGGGCTGCTTGACCCCACCATGCCTTGCCTGCCCTGGTACCAGCTAACTATGGACAGAAACTTCTAAGTCCACGAGGCAAATTAAATTTCTCCTCCTTCACCTGGAAGTTCTCAGGTATTTAATCCCAGAGACAACATGCTGACTAATACACATGGTCTTCTTAAATCAATGCTTTCTTTATGAACCTTTCTGGAGCCAATTTCCTCTCGCTATTAGAAGAGTGTCCTCAGGCTTTCCACATTTTTCATGTTATCCCAACATTTTATATAACTGGTCCCTAATACATGTCTTTCCCTTATCAGTCATCACTCTGATACATGCTCGCCACTTTTACCTGCCTATAGCACTCTGGCTGTTGTCCCCCTAGAGCACAGTCGGTCTGAGGTAAGGATGCTTCTTTTCTCCTTTGTTCCCTCCCCCATCCTTTTGTGGGAAATGCTCAGTGCGCATGTGGGAAAAGACTGAATGAATTATTTAATTCCAAAATGTGTGAGCAGAGCAGCGTCATTAGGAAATAATATGCACACTATCGCTTTCGGGAGCACATTTCCCAAATCTTGTAGACGTTTCGAGAATCCTACTAAGACATTCCCATACCAAGAATATGTAGAGTATTTTCATGAAAACTAGCAACCTACAGTAACATTTTCTATGTTAAAAGGAACCACGAATAAAAGTAGAGTCAAAATCTCAAAGGAGCTTTCTCCTTTCTCAAAGGAGAGAATAGAATTATTTTCCTCTTAAACACAGAGAGATTTATATATCTTCAAAAATAAAGTATCAAAACTCTTGATCCCAAAGCAAACTAACTGCTAAAAGTAATAAAATATTTCCAAGTCTCCATGAAACGATGCTATTATTTCACACTCACAAGATTCCATTTCTCTTTCTAGCAATTCAGTAGAGAGTGTCATGACAAAAGGACTACCCCTGACCTATGGCTTAGAGATTTGTTGTGTTCCAAGGACTTTGTTTAATGAAGCAGAGATTTTACTACTTACAAATGTTAAGAACTTAGACTTAGTCCAGAGAAAATAAAATCACTGATGTGAAACTTCATTGAAAATCATGTCAAGGAAGTATGGAGAATCTGATGTCGACTTTCTTTTTGCAGGGTTTTCTTTGCTCTAAAAGAAAACAAAAGCAGGGAGCAGAATGTGTGGAAAACATTTCATACTCTCATTTTAAATTCATACAATATATGATTTTAAGGGCAAAAACCTAATTGCAATGTAAGTACATTGAGTTTACAATGAAAATATATCTGAGTACTACTTGAGCAGTTTCTGTTTTCCATATAGTGTACAGATAATGAGTCTCAGTTGTTTTCTGTTATACTCTATCATTTTCCAGAGGTTCATAAATTATACAATACTCTGCTTAATCTTCTGCACCTTTTCTTGCTTCTCTCTTCTGTTTATATATTCTGAATATATGTCACCCAATATCAGCATTTTGATTATAAACAGAATGAAATGTCTTCCAAAACCTGTTAGAATATAGAACAACATATTTTATATTATTTCTCTCTGTCTCCCTCTTTTTTTTTTTTTTTTGCTTTTCACAAATCCATATTTTTGCCATCCCATGAACTTGACATTTTTAAGTAGCCAGGGATTAGCTTTCTGTGTGTTCATGAACCATTAAGGATTTGCTAAATAAAACAGCTTCTTCTGACCTCTGCTAGAGAGCTGGAATATGTCTTTAAGCATGGCCTTTTTATTAATAGGTTTTTTCCAATTGTAATTCTTTCCCTAAATCTCTTCCCTGTGGCATAAGTTCTTGGCTTTGGTTATATCAGAGAAGTTAGGATAATTGTAGCTTGAGTTCTGCAAGATTTTAAGAAAATTTCAGGTCACAATTAAATTATACCTTATTTGGTTGATTGATAATTCATTGCTTGTGCTAGCATGGATGATAGTCAGAAGTGGTGGTATATTCCTATAATCCCAGCACTCCAGGTGGCTGAGGTCAGAAAATAGCAAGATCTACCCCAGAGCCAGCAAGTTATAGACTTAGTGAGATCTTGCCTCAAAATAAGATAACCAGGGATACACACAGCCCTGGGTTCAATTTCCAGTTTTGAAAGGAGAAGCAGAAACAGAAGCAGAAGCCAGAGGAGGCTAGCTTATGGACTGAAAATCATCAGGCCCTGAGCAACTTAAAGGTACATATAATCCAAATTATATATCATATTCCCCTACATTAGCAATTTTAAAATTATAATTTTTGAAGCCTAAAGCATTTTAAGTAGATCATCAACAAAATAGCTTTTGAATACTGTGAATTATCAAAACAATAGAGTAGATACATAAATAATTAAATGGATAAATAGTATATGGTATATTTGTATCACAAAAAATAAAATACTAAAATATGATACAAAACTGATGAACTTTTCTTTTTAATATATTTAGTGCAGGGTCTACAGGGTCTTACTACACAGATCAGACTCATAGTGATTCTCCTGTTTTCAGCCTCCTAAGCGCTAAGATTACAGGCATGCCCCACCACGCCCTGTCTCAATCACCATCTCAGGGCCTCAGTGTGCTCCGGGGGTAAGGGGGCAGCACCACACACCAGGGATCCCACCCTGGACCCTGAGCCTGCCTAAGCAGGTTCTTTAGTCCTCTGAGCTATCTGGCTGGCCTACTGATGATTTTTTCTTTAAAGATGCTAACTGTAATCATCTACACACAGAAGACCACAAATTATATTTGTGATTTTATCTAAAATGTATTAGAATAGATGCCATACTTATTAAACTCTGGCCAAACAAAACAATAGGAAACTGTGTCTACATTTTGTATGTATCCTGAGGTTGTATGTAAGGTTGCATACATAGGTGGGAGGCTAATTGATCTTGTGGAGGGCCTTTCAAGGCAGTCCAGCATTCAGGTATACAGCATAGGTACTGCTGTCACATGTATAAGGAACATCAAGAGCAAAAATGAGCACAGAACTATGTAAAATCATCAAATTTTAGTTCAAAAATAACCACGTAGAAGTTGGGGTTAAAGGTCATGGTTGGTTACTGGAGACATTAGGACCATAAGAAAAACTAAGTACTTAGGACTAGGAAAAGAAGAATTGGGCATCAAGCATGTCTCAGGAAGAAGCAGTATTCTGTCCATCACCAGTTCCAACCTGCAAAAACATAAACTTTTTATTTGAAAGAAGAATCCTTAGGTGTAGAGAGTACTTGCCTATGGAATTAAGTCCTCTAAGATTTCTTTTTTCTTTTCTTTCTTTCTTTTTTTTTAAATGCAGCCCTGGCTCAAGGAGTCCTGCTTACTCCTCATCCTGGGCTCATACCTTGATGCTGTCCTCGTGGTGTTATAGGCATGCAGAATGCATGTGTTTGGAGGTCACGTAGGCTTCAATGTTCATTTCAAAGGAAGGCCTAGGAAGCCAGGTAAAAACACCTAACAGGGTTAGAGACTTTTGTAGGAGACTCAGAGTGTGCAGTGAAAAGTTATGAGAGTGAGATTAAGACCCCAGGAAGTTGGATATGCTGAGAGCATGGAATGTTTGAAAAGAAAAGTCACATGCCTAAGCAGAGCAAGCCCAAGAGAGCGGCTGCTTAGGCTGCAGCTAGCATGGCCTACACCATGTGGAACCCACTGCTAACCATGACATGGCCTAGATCCCGCCATGAAACTACAGGCTCTGTTTGTCCCACTGATTTTAGGCCTTGGTCTGGCCCTGGCCCTGTTCTTCTCTATCCCCCCATTTATAGCAATGAGAAAAATGATTTATCCTTGTTCCATTTTATCTTGAAATTATATAACATTTTTGTTGCATTTTATCGGACTTCAAAGACAAGAGTTTTGTTTTTGTTTTTGCTTTAGTCTCAGCTAATTTGGACTGAGGACTTCAAACTATACCGAAGTGGTTGAAACTTCAAGAAAGAATTGGTGTATTTGAGGTGTTACACAGGCTGGATGCATCATGCTAGTTCTAGATATGAGCGTGATGTTGTCTTTATCTGGAGAGTAAATATGGTTTAAGAAATTGTATTTGGGTATTAAATTGATGAAAAATGAGATGAGGTATTAAATTGATTGTCAACTTGATTGGCTTGAGAGATGAACAGATCAAAACGCACTTCTAGATGTACCTGGGTGGATCATAGGTGTTATCCTGGGGGTGGTGCCTGCTACTGCCCCTTTTTTCCTGGTGCTCTTCTCCTGTACTTGGGTTCCTTCCACCATTAGGTAAGCTCTGCCTACCCTTTCCTTTCAACATACTTATGGAACCAGCTGATGACAGAATGAAATGCTGCAAGCCTTTAGTTTCGTAGGCCTTTAGAGCTGAGTGTCAGGTATTTTGTTTCATAAGTGAAAAGCTGACCAACCCAAACACAACAAATGGGAGCATGGCTGTCTGGCTAGGTCTGGGCATGGGAATGAACTTTAACAGGGTTCAGAGGTTTTTACCAGGGTGACAAAGATATTCTAAAATTGCATCATTGTCATGATTGCAGACTGAATATGCTTTATAGGAATAATTTAGTTGTAGTCTTAAAATATATAATGTTGTACTATCTAACTTAAGATTTAGAAAATTTGTGAAAAAAACAATAGGTACTGATATACTTTCAAATACCACATATATCACTTCTTGAAATCAGCACTCTTCCACTGCAAGATCACTGAACTAAGGGCTGGTCAAATAGCTCAGTGGATTGAAGTGCCTGCAAGCAGACACAGGGGTTGGGGGCCCGATCCCCAGGCCTGCTGTGCCAGCCCTGCCCCCAGGGCCTGCTGAGAAGGCAATTGAGACTGGGCGTGGTGGTTCATGCCTGTAATCCCAGCTCTTGTGAAGCTGTAAACAGGAGAATCACTATGAGTCTGATCTAGTAGTGAGCCCCTGAACACCCTGTGGACCCTTCCCTAAAATAAAAAAAAAAAGGAAGGAAAAAGAAAAAGAACAGCAATATCCAAACCAACAAAAAGTAAGGAAGATTTATAGTGAATGTACTAACAGCAAGTGGTGACCGTATCTCCACCACACAAAAAGCAAAAAATAAATAAATAAAAAGAATCCTGAGAGTTTCTATGACTACTGAATTTCAGAAACCTCTTAGAATGTTACTTAAATGCATAAATATTATCTTTCACCTATTGTAGTTGTCTCCATTACTTTCCTCTCATGGCTGAGACAAAATATCCAACATCCAAAATTAAAGAAGTTTAGCTCACAGTTTGTAGAGGTTTCAGTCCATATGCGGCTGGCTGGCTCTAAGGGAGAGTGGCGCATGATAGAGGGCGGCAGTTCATGGTGGCACAAAACAGCAAGAGTGACAGAAGTAAAGAGGGAAAAACAGTGGTAGCAGGAAGCTTCTCTCTCTCTCCCTTATATTGCATCCAGGCGCTCGGGCCCAGTGCAGGTGTAGCACTCACACGCATAATCCTAGCATTGGATCATGAATTAGTCACAACCTGTAGAAGCCCACCCCAGTGTCTGCATGAGGCTTTGGGAGGACATCTAGACACAAAGCGTAACAGTAGGCCAATAAATAGAAGACATTATATCATTAATACATTTTCATATTATGTATCTAAAGCCTCAGTTAAATAAATATGTATGATACCTCCAGCAAGCACACTATAAGTTCCATCTCCAGAAAAATATCAGATAAATAAATAAATACATTTTGTACATTTATATAAATATCACTGGTAAAATTTCCCTTTTGGGTTTAAATATTGTAGTGGAATGTAATGATTTCATAAAAATGAACTAGTTTGGGGAATTGTGTTCAAGATTTTGGACTGTCCCATGAATATTTGAAGGAATTTTTATCCATTCTGCAAATATATTTTAGCGCTTAGTGTACGATATTATCTTTCATAAACCATTTCTTATAAACTATCTTTGTCATACTTTTTCACACTGGAAATTTTTTCTATGACTATCTTCAAGCATAAGTTTTGTTCAGGACTCTACTTCATGTATACTTCCTCTTTATTAACATAGAGGCTATTAATGTGAATAAACAACTTATTTGATTTTAATATTTTGTTATATATGATGGCTTGGTATTTATTTATTTATATTCAACAGGTTCTCACTGTGTAGTTCAGGCTGACCTTGAACTGTCTATGCAAACCAGGCTGTCCTAGAACTCTCAGTGAGCCTCCTGCCTCAGCCTCCTGAAAGGTAGGATTCAGGCATGTACCACTATGCCTAGCTAAATAACATCTCTGGATTTTTCTTTATAGTCATGGATAAAGAAAGCTAACTTGTCTCTAAGAAAAGTTAATTTGTAACTTTGGCTTCCTAAATACTGATCAAAACTATTAGAGCATATCATGTCTACAACCCGAGTACCTGATATCGTTGACTGTCTTGCTCAGTGTAGGTGAAGTTTGGAAGGCAGTGTCTGTCACTGTGGTATATCATCCATTAGATAAGAAATCCAGGACTTAAAGATCAATGCTGTTGAATGTTAAAGCAATAAACAGTATATGGATTACTTTGGTCTTCAACTTCAAAGGCCTAGCCAATTCAGATGTATGTCTTTAAGAAGTTGATTCTAGAAAATATGTAAGTCAGTTTTCCAGGGGCCAGTATCATCTATCTCAGTGTTTCAGCATAAATAACATAGTGAATATGCTAGAATTTTCATGGGAAGCTAAAATTTTAATGGTATCCAGGCATGCCTATAAACACAGCACCCAAGGGGCTGAGGCAGGAGGACTGACACAAGTTTGAAGCCAGCATGAGCTACCTAGTGAGGTCTGAGGCAACCTGAACTATACGAGACTCTGTCAGAAAAAAAAAAAAAAAAATCAATTGAACAAAAAGTCTTAGTAATTGCATGTAATTCTGCAATTGCTAAAAACTTACAACTAATTCAAAAAGCGTGAAGCTTGTGCTTCTATATTTTTCCAAGAAATTTTGTATTTGCATTTATGGCATGTCGCCATTAGAGCGGTTTTCCTTTACCAAACAATTTTTTGTATAATTATTTAAATGATGACAGTGAGACAATAACTTTGGTTCCCATTTAGCATTCATGGCCCAGTGGTTGACAGATAGTTGTCACTCCAATGCCTGATGGATGAATAAGTAAATTGAATAATTATTTAAGTTTATAAAGATCAGACTAGTTCTGTTGCTGATTTGCTGTGTGATCGTAGATACAACACTTCTACCTACCACACATTAATTTCCTCACCTGTATAATAAACACAATGCATTGGATTCCTCTTTAATATTCCATGTTTTATTATAGTGAGATAGTGATGACTAATATTATTATTAATATTGGCATTAAATGAATAATGCCTGTTCAGCATTTACTATGTACAAGACCTTTCAATACAATATATCATTTAATTGTCACACACTATTTTATTATGAATTATTATTTACTTCCACCGATATTAATAAAATAGCATACTTAGAGAGATATATTTTGCATAAGGTCATTAAATTAACAATGTCAAGGTTTTATTGTCAAATTTGCTGTCACTTCTTTTCTTCTAAGGGCTTTGTGAATCATACCAAATGAAATCTTCTTTGTTTCAGACTTTAATTGCAGAAAATGACAATGCTAGTGATTTTTTTTTTTTTTTTTTGGCTGTAAGTAACACTGCTTCTCTCTTATGCCATAGAAGTAGTCTGCTCGAAGTGTGATCCAGGGACTGGCAACATTGGCATTTCTGGGCACCTGATATTAATACAGATTCATTATCTTTGACCAAGATTTTTGAATCAGAATCTGCATTTTAACAAGGCCCCTGGGTTATTATTCCCCTACACATTAAAGTTTCAGAAGTAATACCATAGAGGAAACTATATTCCTGGTTTATCACAATTTGATCAACAATTATGAATGACTTCAAAGAGACAAGTACAGAATAAGAATATACAGAAAGAACTCCAGTAGATGATTCAAAAGTAAAGAGATTAAGTGTGCACAGTAGTAGAGTCTAGCCAACAGTGAGAGAACACTGAAGTGTCCACCGGTGCCTGTCTTAGTCCAGTTGGGATGCTGTCACAGAACGCTCACCTTGGGGCAGCAGAGGTTTACTTCTCACAGTGGGGTAAGGAGGCCCAAGATCAAGGGTCAGCAGCCTCCATGAGGGCCAGCTTCTTCACATACAGTCCCTTCTTTAAGCATTCTTATTTAATAGAAAGAGTCAAGCAAATTTCTCAGGTTTCTTTTGCAAATGCAGTGAGCCCTCTCAGGAACACACTGTGTGGATGGTCTCATGACTGGCCAACGGCCCCAGCTCACATCATCTTGGGGGCTAGGAGTTAAGTATATAAGGCATGGACAGACATAGACATTCACACTTCACAATGCCCAGCTGTCCCTTAAAAATGAGTGTCCCTTTGTAAACAATGTATTTGCCGAGTTTGGTGTCTAGTTACTGGTTATTATTATTATCATTTTTTTGTTTTGGGTGGTTCCTTGATTGATTTTTTAGAATTGTCTTTCCTATTTCATTGCCAGTTTGATTTCTCTTTCAAGCTATGGTGAATTGTGAGTTACAACTGAACTTCTATTCTTTTCAGAGACTTTATTTAGAAATAGTACAATGAATCAAGGTGTTTTTAAAAAAAAAAAACACTGAAAGTTGCTTTTTTTTTTGCTTTAGATAGTTGTATATTCCATATCAATTCTAAATTACGATAACAGAGAATCTTCACCTAAAATTATTACTGTCATTGTCAAGCATGGATAGATGCTTTGTAACCAAAAGGATAGGTCTCACTGTGTTCAGTAAATCAGAGCAAGAACTATAATGTAAACTCTAAAATGTTCACCTTCTTTTTGGTAAGCAGAATTGTGCTGTTTCTTGGTTTGAAAAGAATGATGGCAAGGTAGTAGACATGAATTAAAGCAGTGTAGGAGGATTATCCTCAGTTTTTTTTTTTTGTTTTTTTTTTTTTCTCGGAACTGGGGATTGAACTCAGGCCCTTGCACTTGCCAGGCCAGCACTTATTCTACTGAGCCATCTCCCCAGCACCCCTCTCCTCAGTTTTGTGAATTTTCAAGATGAAGTAATTCTTCCTCTATCTTTGATTCCTGTGGACTAATTGGACATATTGGAAAGAAACCTGTCTTTTATAACTGTATAATCTTTTAATACTTTCAGTGCTGTATAAGAATAGTGTTTGTTCCAAGGGCCACACTTCATTTTTATTCTTGGGTTCTGCAAGCAAACAGTGGAGAATATGAGATTCATAAAATCAGAGTCAGAATTTTGAACAAAGAAACATTGACCTGTGTATCAATATGGTTTTATCATCACATTCTTTTTAATCTTCCTTATTAATGAGAAATATGAAAGGATAAATCCAATCTATGTTGCAGTAAAATAGGCAAAAGGTGGGCTGGCAAAATGAGTTGAACAGGAATAAAATCAACTGTAATTTTCATAGCATTAGATATAAAAATGACCAATAGCATTTCTTTCAGTGCTAAAAATTAGAAGGGAAATAATTATGAGTATAGTCACTATCACATGGTCCAAGTACAAAAAGAGAATTAATAATACATGTGACATCTGGGAAGGACACTCAACAAAAACACTAACACCGAAACCTAGAAGCAGAACTCATCCATCCCAAACATTGTTGCTGTCATTTAATTGGGCTATTTACAAGGGTCCTTGCCTGGTGCATTTGGTAGCAGTGAGTATTCTGTTCCAAGTTCCTTTCTTTAACAATCCCTTACTCTCCCAACCCAATCATAGATTTTATTGGTGAACTCTGCATTAGACTCCTAGTAATCCCTTTGCTTCACAGCTAGCCTCCTATTTTTCTTCCTTAGTGTTATTGCTGTTTAAGAGCCATGCATTTTCAAAACCAGATTTTAAAATAAGTACTTGTAATATACAAAAGCTTTCTTACTCAATGAGTTCAGTTGACTTTTCAAAAAAGTAAATAAAAAGAAGCTTCAGCAATTCTTCTCGATATTTGCACATTTTGAGCCTTGTCCTATAGTGGTTATAATGAGCTAATTCTTCCTGAAATATAATGGCATCCTATATATATACACCCTAAAAAGAGTTCTTCTTAAGCTTGATACAGCTTTTAGGCTTTGGAAAAGTCAATACTTTTATCAGCATTATATTTTGGAACCGAAAATATGTGCAGAATCTAAGTATGTGTCATGTAATTAAGTTTTCTTTTTCAAACATTCACACCAGTATACACAAATGTACCACATATATATGGATACATGTTCATGCTTACTGAGATGGATTTAATGTTGATGTCTTCCCAAGAGCCACACATTCACATCCTAACAGTCAAGGTGATGCTATGAGATGGTACACTTTGGAGGTGATTATGTCCTGGGGGGTGGGGAGCCTTCATGAATGAGACAAGTGCCCTTCTCAAGGTATTCTAAGAACTGTCTTCCTTATGCCGGGAGGACACAAGGAGAAGTTGGCCATATGCATCCCAGATAAGGCCACTCACCACAAGCTGGCCATCTTAGAACCCACAATAAATTTCTATGACTTATAAGTTAATACTTGATACTATCTTGTTGTAGCAAAACCCAAAGGAGCGAAGACACATATGTCTGTGCATATTATTACTCTGATTGTGTTTATCTGGCTATCTCCACACCTCCGTAAACTTTACCCTGCCCTTCAAAATAGAGCTTGTTGTTGAGTTAGTCATTTAAATTGGGAGGCTTTTATTGCCAAAGTCCCTCAGCCTTAAAATAGGATGTTTGTTTCTTAAATTTTCTACTTCCATGACATTTTAATGGCTTAACATTCTGTGAATTGAATTCCTTTCTTTTTTTTTTCCTTGTATGAGTATAGAGTGAAAAATAGTTCCAAATTTTAAGAAAACTTATAAAAATCCAATGGCAGTTTAAAAGTAGCTGCATCTAATCAGCTGAGACAACTTCTTTCTCCTGAGTTTTGCCAATAAAAGCTTAAATTTAGAAATTTACAGTCATAACTGTGTTTGGGTTGTTGATGTTGATAGGTCTTATTTAAAATAAGAAAAATTATAGAATCAAGAGGGAACAGAAACACAAGTCTAGTCATCGTTTTTCCTGTGAGGATCACATTACTATTTTTTTCTCAAGTGGAACATATCTATGTACATGTATATCTGGAGGATATGAAAGCTAGGAGCTGCTGGTGCATCTCAGGCATAGAGTTCTTGCCTAGCAAGCCTGAGGCCCTGGGTTCAGTCTCTAGCATGGGAAAAAGTAGCAGGAAAGGAGCCCTTCTCTAACCAAGGCTTGTGGCTTATCATCACCTCTCTTTCACGTGCCCCCTCCTTTTCTCTGTGCTCTGCTTCTCAAAAGAAGTAAAGTGAATCATTCTGCTATTTATTATTAGTTTTGCTTCTATCTATGTGTAAGACCTTGTGTTAGCTTCATAAGGAACTATCTGAGCACTCTGCTTGAAATCAATCATGAAATTTGTTTCAATTCAGTGTATCTAGAGATAGGTGAAAATTTTCTGGTTGCAGAGTTGCATGCCAACCCTGAGGTAAAATAGAAGAATGAATGACAGGATTTTCCACAGAGATTAATGTAGCCAAGAAAAAAATAATATAGCAGTGAGATGCCGACCACTGACTATAGAATTCTGCTTGTGATATCAATGAAATGCATAAAAAACAGTCTTTAATTTTTTCTCTTTACATGAAAATACATAAGGAACAAAGGGATTGGGGATTCCATGATAATAATAAAAATTCAGCTGGGTTTTAGGTGAATAATAAAGGCAATCTGTAGTGGAGACGTTCCCAATTTGGTAGTTTGTACAAGAGTAAATAGCTGTAAGATTACAAGAAAAGTTCTGCTCAGGAGCTTCTGTAGTCCATTCATGTGAATTAAAATTTATATAACAGGGACAGTGGTAGGATATGTTTGAAAAAGAGACTGAACTCTTGGTGAGCCATGCTAAAGACTTTGCCAGTTCTATTTAGATAGCCAGATAAAGCAATTAGAAGCAATTCTTAAATGTTTCTAGTGTAGAGTAAACTAAAGATAATGTTTGACATTTATTCTAACTTTGGTAGATATGAGTACTGTATTGAAATCCCAGTTGTGGATCTTTCATCAAACCTGAAACCACGCCACCAGTGTAATTGAAAAGTTAAGGTCATCTTAGTAATCAGGCATTTTATCTACCCAGGAAAAAGAAATGTGTCATGTTGACTCTAGATATATTGTTTCTATGATATGGAGAAATGAGATATAACTGGATATCAGAAACCTAAGACTATTGTTTAAGTTTTCCATTATTTCCTTAGTCACTGTATATAACCTGCTGATGCAGAATGTGTGCATTTTCTTTTCTTATGATTTACTAAATGTGGAAAAAAAAAAAAATATATATATATATATATATATATATATATAGAGAGAGAGAGAGAGAGAGAGAGAGAGAGAAGAGAGGGGAGAGACAGAGAGACAGAGAGCAAGTACACACAAGTGAGCTTAGATGTCTCAGAGTCATTCCAGAGATTCTCTCCTTATTGGTCACTGGGAAAAATCAATCACCTGCTATCTTATAGTAAACACATAGAAAAAGCACCAGTCATGTAATAAAGAAACAAAAAAATTAAGTAAAGAATAAAGAATGAGGAATAAGGCTGCTTCCTATGGGAAGATTAGGGAGTCATTTCTAAGAAAGTGGCTTGGAAACAGAAATGAATAGAGGGCAAATGCCTGACACACAAAGGCTAAGGAAACTAGTTCTAGGTGCTAACTACTTACCCACTCTGCATAACCATTTACTTGAGCAAGGACTGAGTTCAGCAGATTTCTTCAAATGGACAGCTGTTTTGTGATTGAATGCCATTTCTATGACTAGAATGCCCAAGAGTTTAATGCTTGCTTCTATAACTTTGAGAGAACCAGCCCCTCTATTGTGAGCTGCTTTTTTCAGAATGCCACACTCCAAAGAGCAGTCTGGACAAATAATACCGAAGAAATGAGGCTATAAAACCTCATAATCTGCCTACTATGGTGGAAAGAAGCCTGAGGTTCATAACACCTTGTATCAGAATGTAGGTTCTAGGAGTTCTCAGGAGACTATTGTAGCTGAAAAGTGTAGAAGAAAATGAAACAAAAAATATGCAATAAGATTATATAACATTACATAAAAACCAAATAATTTGCAACTCCGTAGATAACAGTTGAAGCTTTGCAGTGTCAATTAAGAATTCCTTTTAGAAATCCTCTCTTTGACACAAGTGCATGTGATTTTTTCCCCCAAAAAAGCATGAGTAAAAGAACATTGTCTGTGTCTAAACTACATATTCAGTGAACTAGGAAAGCAGTGTAACCCTGAATCCTCACATACACATACATCCAATGATGAAGAAACTATGAATTATGCATGTAACATTTCTCAGCTTCTTACAGTTTTCACTGGAGCCTGCATTTCAACACTGATTGCAAACGGTCTATGAATCCATCCAAAGCCAGAAATGCTGAACAAAACCTGCTGTTGCCTGGGACAACCCTAGCCCTTAAGCACGTTAGGGCATAAATCGTGTTTCTAGGAAATTTGATAGGGAATTTAAAAAAAAAATATGACTTGTCCTTGCAAACCAAATGTTTCACATAATTTGGAGTGTATTGTGATTTTTTCCCCCAAGAATGTTGTTTGTAGCACCATTATAGAGCTGAATTTTAATGACCAGTTGGAGCACGTGTTCACTGAAAGACTTAGTCTTGTAATTTATGGTATTGTTCTTTGTATGCTCATCTCTTTCTGTCACCAAGGCAGCTTCTAGGGAAGCATCCTACTTCCACTCAGTCAGGGATGGAGCCTAAATACATGCCACACAGCCTGAGTCTAGAGATTTGTTAGATACAGAGTTAAATGCAAAAAAAATTAATCAAAGTACTGCAAGATTAGTCATTGGTGGGGAATCAAAATTCCAAAGTAAAAACCCCTACAACAAATATTTTAGAGAAGAATCCATCTAGTTTTATTCTTAGAGCATAGTTTTTCCTCTCCTTTTATCATCTAAACTATACTATTTATTATGTAAACAAGCTAATAATAGTATTTCCCATAACTCCATCTGGTCACCAATGTACAAGGTGAAAGTGGAATTATAACATTATTGAACCCACAGTGTAGCAGAGCTATGACTGGGAATAATATTTCATTGTAGATCATGGATCTTTGCTTAACATTAGTGTTTCAAACATTAATTAGCTATTTTTATGTGTCATAGCAACCCATTAGCAAAGAGCTAATTGAAGAACGAGAAATATGTATTGAGTTATTCCCTGAAAACCCCGTTTTCTGTAATTGTTTCTCCTTTAAAGAGAGCATTATCACTCTCACAGATGGTTGAAGTGATGTATTGTGGGAAATTAAACACACTTGGCTCTTTTCTTGAATTTTCTACTTAGAAACCAAGGCCATTCACCCCAGAAATATTATTTAACTATTCCCCAGACACTCTCTTAATCAATAGCAGTAGGATTCACAGTGGGAAAACTCTTTTTATTTTCTCCCAACACCATTTCACTTTTCTTTTATTACTGTTTTAAATATCTGTTACATTATAAGAAAACAGACCATAAAGAATATTCATTTTGAAGTCAGGAGAAGAATGTAGACCAGGCACACATGTAATCTTCCCAACATTTTAATGCCATTAAGGGTGTGGAGAACTGTTTTTAGACATAGATGCAGGAATTAACACAGTGTCTCGGAAGCATCATCTAATCATGTGTCTCAGTACTTTACATACACAGATCTTTTGGCATATTAATTTAATTTCTAGAACTTAGTCATAAAGGAGGTGCTAAAATTCATGCACAAAGATCAATGTATATCAACATCTATTGTTGTTTATGGTGATGAATAATTAAATAATATGTTCCTGTGGAATTGATAAAATCACTAGTGGTACAAATAATATATAGCATCTTCAGTAGTTATCTCACCTTCATGGAGTTAATATTACGTATCAGCAGCGTGTGCCACCATTTAATTTGTTGTGCCACTTAATTTTTTAATTTTATAATATCCAGATACTGTAATTATCCCGATTTTTCAGACAAGGAAGCTGACTGGGCTACAGAAACGCTAAATACTGGTTTAATGTTGTGCAGCTAGTGAGTGGCAGATATGAACACATATTATGAATTCATTTTACAAAGTCGTTAAGACAAAAATAGACTTGACATTTATGTGCTAGCATGAATTATAGTCAAAGATGAAAAGTATATTGTAGAGCAGTATGTTTAGCATCATCATATATGAGGAATAAATTTATGTATGAGTCATCAACAAAAGGATAGCCCATCAGTCTTGTGTAAGCTGCAGGATATTTATCTACTTGTGCACGCTACTGCGTATTTTGAGTGATGGCAGCCAATCATGAAGCCCCACTCTCTTGCGTTTGACAAAGTAGAATTTGGAATCGAGAAGGAAGCAGAGTGGAACATAGAGAAGACATAGTATTTGCAGTAATGGATTGGAGGCTCACTGTGACTTTTCAAGTGCACATTTAGCTAAGACACCATGAACTGGAATTGTCCAGGTATGTTTTCGTACTCTAAAAATTCTTGTTGGCATTGAGAACTTCCATGTTCTACCAGTCTGCTTTTAGAAGATAAGGGTATTTGTTTTTCATTTCACCCATATGTATTTTAAACATTATTGCTGTAAATGCACTGATGAAGACATGTCTTTGTCAATACAATAAATGATGTCTAAATTTCCTTTTTGGCTCACTAGTTATCTAGCCAAAAGTAAGTATGAACGTCAAGGGAGGTATAGTGACGCCTATAAATGGCATTTGGTATTTACATGATGTTATTGGTTTGCTGTAATGATTCTAATGCATTGAGGTCAGAACATCGAATGTATCTACCAAGCAGCTGGGAGGACAGATGAAAGTGGTAGAAGCAGATGAGGATCTCGGCAGATGCGCAGGCACCACGCGAGCGGGGTTGTGCCACTCTCAATCCTGCCGCAGGACCTTGGCTCATATTTACTGCACACTTTACCATCCTCATGTGCAGTTGTTACCCGTCATGTACCGGCATAACAGTTGTTTTTTCAGGGAGAACTTTCTCAGGCTCTTCAAACCTGATCAGTCTTCAGTCAACAAATAAATTTATTTTGTGATCAGTTGGAGTCTAGATATACACTTTAGCTTTTTAAAAATTCTCTCATCTTACAATTACACAAAATGTGTGGAGAACTTACTAATGTCTCTTTCTTACTGCATTGTAAGCTCCGTGAAAGCAAATCCTCATTCTTATACCTAGAGTTTCTAGCACAAATCTTGGCAAATAATAAATGTTCAGTAAATATTAGTCAAATGAATGAATGAAATTTGGTAAGGCTCCGTCTCTTTATTCACCAAATGATTTAATATCTAGCCTCTCTCTAATGAATTATGAGCTGTGAGATTTTTAAAATGATTGTGCTTTAAACATTAAACATTAAGCACTGTTGTCATTACTTTCTGACTAATATTAGTTCAATGTTCGGTCCCATTTTGCCCATCTTTTGAAATTCACTAGTCAGAGGAATCTGTTTATTTCATGCTCAAATCTCTCTAGGATTGATAAATTAAGATCATTTGCCCTCTTAGTTGTGGTTTATATCCTTAGGATTTCTTTATGGTATTTTTAATAATCCTACTCCCTTATTATTATCACAGTGCACAGAGGTAAATTATAGCTCAGGGAAACTGTAGCAGGATTTCCTATAAGTATAAAAATCCACAGCATTGTCAGCACTCTTTCTCTATTTTTCTCTGAAACTTTAAAAAATATTATCTAATTTGTTTTCACACAGCCATTGGAAACATGATGACATTGCCTCCATGATTTCTGGTAATTTTCAAATTTATTTTAATAACCCTACATTTTGTCAGTAAATAATTATTGAGCACCGACCATACACAAGACAATGCTTAAGGCATGTGATAGATTATACTACACTTCATATAATCACAGCTTAAAACATCTTGCAAACCCTTAAGCAGTAATTTCCATTCTTGTTACATAACACAGGTAGAGAATCATTTTCCTTGTGAATGTATAATTAACCTAGTTTATGCCTTTGCTAGCATGTTATCTCAGTTCCAACATTATCATCAATTTAGATCATATATA
>NW_004524661.1:8036252-8041488 GCF_000260255.1 Octodon degus | reverse complement strand
GCCATTTCTACCTACTCATTTACATTTCAGAACTAGATGTTGTCCTGCCTTCACACATTCAGGGATTCTTTTTACCAGTCTGACAGTTTTTAATTTGATCCTGTTTTGCAGGTCATGAATTCAATTTCTAAATGCTTTACCATTTTCCATTTTCTCAAATAGCATAATGTTCTACCCATCAATTGTTATCTCCTTATCTCCAGAGTTTCTCTTTTCCATTCCTCCTAAACCAAGGTCAATGTTTGTAAAATCTGCTTTTCGCTAATTAAATCTGACATCATTTGATAATATCAATGCGCCTTAAATAGCATATAAATCATCACCAGATGAGGCCACCCTGTGATTCGGGCAATCCTAGAGAATGTGTTTATAAAAACCAAATTAGATGTATTGTCTCAATGATTTTTATAAAAATAAATTTTCCAAACAGTATTACTGCTTTGAGAACCAGTCAAATATGTTCTTTTGCGCACTTCTGAAAGAGAATAAGACCAGTCGCTGTTCAAAGCCATGTATGCACATTTTATTAATATGATGTCCTTTTGGGGAGGTGTGCTGAATGCGACTGCTTAGGAATGATCTCCGCTTTGTTACTCAGAAACATGAATTTGAAAGGGAAATGATGAGTAGCTTCGAAGCATGTCTCTTCAAGATAGCATTAATTTTATCGAAAGACCTCACCTCGCTCTAGGAAAAAAAAAAAAAGAAAGAAGAAATCAATCACTATTGACGAAAATGGATATAATGCGTAAATATTATCATCGAGTGAGAAAGCCCTGCATCTCCTCCCCAAGGTATTGAGGCACTGGAGGAATTAAGGCCCATTTTCTGCAAGGCTTTTATGTACTGAGAAAATTAAAAATGCAAACGGCAAGGAGATGTCCTTGACTGTAAAAGCTCCGTCAAACATAATGAATTTGAAGTCACCAAAGAATAATTATGATATTATTAATAAAGTAATAAAGCTCTTTTTTATATTTAAATGGGTGCGCCTACTACTAGTTATTAGAATTATGAACAAATATTAGAGATATTAGAGGTTGTCATGTGCCTTTTTTCTTTCAGACAAAGCCTAGTTTTATATCCACGAGAGCGTTGAGAGAGATGATAACATCGTTCCGCTTTGAGGCTTCATCAATTGCTTGGCCTCGTGGTAGACCACACAGCTTCAGAGCAGGAATGTGGCTGTGATTCGAGTTGCACTGTCCCTAGATCCTCTCTCACGGTGTCTGCGTGCCAATACCACCTCTGATCGGCACAGTCTCCGCTGCTGGCATAGCTGTGGATCCAGAGTGGTTAGCGCACTGGGAAGGATTCTATGCTGGGAGCACAGACTCAGACATGCAGCTGCACCACCGCATGCCCTTCTTGCCCTCCTCTGCCTTGAGTGGTTGGAAAGAAAAGATTATTATAAGTAGCAGTTTAGCTGTCAGTCTAGTAGGATGTTGGGAAAACCATGGATGAGTGAGAAGTCACAAGACTGCTTGCTCATCGGACCCTTACAATAACTGGCCCTGTGGCTCTAAATATCACACTAAATATTTCAGAATTCCTGTTTCCACACTTTTAAGTGAAGGGTCATAAATTATTTATACTGCATATATTTGTATCCCTGTGAGAATAAAAATGTACAGCATGTGTTATATCTCAGAATTTAAGGAGTTAATCAAAATGGAATGACTATAGCTTCAAGATTATGAAATAGGACCATAACAGCTAGATTACAATTCTTCAGTGGCTCCAGGAAAAGGCAGGAATGGAATCTATTCCAATCTGTGATCATTTTGCTGACTAATTTTTAGAAAGTTCCAGATGTCTGACCTCTAAACTGGGGTTCTAGTAATCTCTGTTTCTGAAGAACATGGGGCCAATTAAGTTATAGACACGCCATTGAGTAAATGTACACAATCATAAGTACCTACTGCTGCTACAAGTGCTGATGCTGGGTAAATTTATTAAAAGATCTCATCTTGCTCACTCTTAGACAGAGTTTTCGTATTTACTGTCTGCCTACCTGGCATAAGATGTTACATTTCAACAACCAGCAAGACCAAGGTAGAGCTGCTGAACCATCTAGGGCCAAGTGAGACTACACTTTGAGAGAAGACGGTCTGTAAGACAAACCTTTGAGGAATAAAGTAAAAGTGAGCACAAGAAATCCTCACTAGGAGCCATGACCTACACACTATACCCTGTGGGCCAAAGGCGAACTTGCCAATCCACAGCAACCTGTTCTGTAACTAAAGATTCCTGGAACTCCATTAGGCCTTTCCATCTTACCTGTTGTAAAAGAGAACACACGGGCTGCAAACCTGGAAATGTTCCCCATCAGCCCTTGTCCAACCTACAAACAGGAACTGTTGGGGAGAATACAATTTCAGAAGTCAAAGGTAAGGAATGATTATCAGATAAAGTAGCAAACCCTGGTACTCAGGAAAAGAAAGTGTGCAGAAGTAACAGTGATGTTTTGAAATTTATTCTTAAGCAAAAATAAATAAATAAAAATAAAAAATCCTATTAGTATGTGGCTAACCTGATCAAAAGCTTGCAGGAGGATACACGCAAGATAGATAAGGCAGCCGACCCTCAGCTCAGAAATACAGAACATTAGCAGCTAGTGATTGTTCACTAGCTCCAAACTTCTGAGACCTCTCTCAAAATGAATACAAAACTCAGCATGTAAATATCTGGAAATAGATTTGTAAATCATACAGGAGAAGTCAAAAGGAAGTTTTACCACTCTGCAGACACACAGAGCTGCATGATGATACATTCTCAGCAGTCTAAAGTAAGCTTGTCTTTTCTTCTTCTTTTTTTTTACCTGCCACAAATGCACATGGTTTCCCAGCCAAAGACTTTCTTCTCATGGAATAAATGAGTATTGTTTTTCTCTCCAAACTTTCTATAATGATCACGTTATAAATTTTACTGAACAAATTCAATAAAGTAGCCAAATGCCTACATAAGGATGTTCTCATGAACACAAATGGTTGATAATGTGGACACTGGATCACTGGGCTGCTGAGCAGACCTCCGTGACACTGCTCACGCTGTCCACTGTCCATTTAGGTGTAAAAGACCAAGTCCGTGCCTGTCAGTATGAAGGCAAGTTGATGGGCTGCAAGTGAGTTTCTCTTTCTTCATTGAAACACATCCTAACAATTTGATTGGCACCCATAGGACAGTATTTTTAAATTAATTGTATTGGTACATTTTAGGTGTGCATAATGATAGTATGTATCATATGGAATCGGTACCTGTACCTGATATACCTTGACTCTTTTTCACCCCCTTTCTCTCCCCTGCTTTTAATTTGTCTCCTCCTTATTTACAAGGTTTCATTTACATTTATTTTACTATTCTACTTTTCTCCTTTTCCCTTTCTTTCTTTCTCCCTTCCCCATTCCTGGTTACCTTTCCATTTGAACATTTTTTTCCTACATCATCTCATATTACACACTGCGGTCTTTATTTAAATATCAGTTTCTCATACCAGAGGAAGTTATGCTGCTATCTTTGAACATGTGTGCCATTTAATTCACTTACAAGTATAGTCTTATGGCATACCCATTTACTTAGAAATCACTCAAGTCTATCCTTCTTTAGGGCAGAGAAGTAATCCATCATGTAAAAGATTTGCATTTTTATCCAATCATCCCATGGGCATTTGGACTGCTTCCAAGATTCAGGTATTATAAACTGTGCCACTGTAAACATGAGTGTGTGTGTGTGTGTCACTGGTGTCAAGCTTGTAATTCTTTTGAGAAGATACCAAGAAGGTGAATCGCTGAGTCACATGGAACCCCTAGTTTTAATTTTTTGAGGAATCTCCACATTGATTTCCACAGTGGTTGCACCAGTCTACAGTCCCACCAACTGTAGAGAAGGGTTCCTTTCTCCAAGAGCCATACCAGCATTTGTTATTCTTCTTATTTGTTAATTTCTTGATAATTTGTACTCTTTCTGGGGGAACATGGAATTTTAGTGTTGTTTGAATTTATATCTCTCAGATGACCAGAATGAAATGTCATTTTGGATTGAATCTTTAAATTTTGAAGGTCTGTTCCCTTTTTTTTTTTTTTTTTTTTGAGTTTTTGTTTATTCTAGATATTAGTCCTTAGTCTGAAAATCTGCTAGTAAAATCTTTTTCCTACTCTGTGAGTTCTCTCTTCATTCTGTCAATAATTTGTTTTGCTGTTTAAAAGCTTTTTAGTTAGATGAGATCCCAGTTTTTGAGGATATTTCCTGTGTAATCAGCATTTTATTCATAAACAATTTGTATACATGTTTGTCTTCAAGAATTCTACCAAATCTATCTTCTAGAAGATTTAATGTTTGTGCTTTTATAATTAGATCTTTGCTCCATTTCAATTTTACTTTAGTGCACAGTGAGAGACATGGTCTAGTTTTAGTCTTTGACATATGGAAACTTTGTTTTTCCAATTATTAAAAAGGATGTCTTTCTTCCAGTAAACACGTGTTATGGTTTGTGTCTTGGTGTCTCCAGCAAAGCCTCATATCCTCAAGGAGGTGGACTTTTGGAGGCAGCTGAATCGAGAGTTTGTGATTTATTGAAGGTTTAAGTGTATGACTGCTGTATCCCGTGAGGGTGGGAGGTCTACATGCAATGTAAGAGTTATAAAGAGGCTTGCTTTGCTGTCCTTCATTGTAACTTTGGGGTATCTTGCATAGATAGGAATCTTTGCCCCTCTGCATACCACCCCTCCTTGGAGCCAACTAAATATGGACTGAATCCTCTACAATCTATGAGCTAAATAAATAATTCCTCCTTTAACCTTGGGTATTGGGTATTTCATCTAAGCAAAAAAGAAAAGTGAGATGTGTTTGACCTATTTGTCAAAGATAACATAGAGTTGTTTCTGCACCTTCTAGTCTGTTCAACTGATTTTAAGGTCTTTTGTTTTGTTTTGGGTTTTTTTTGCCAGTGCCTTGCTGTTTTTGTTCATATTAGCTTTATACACAGTTTTACATCAGGGGATGTAATGCTTTCTGCCTTACTTTTTTTTTTTTTTGGCCTTTGTTGCACAAGATTGTTGTTGCTATTCTAGATTTCCTCTGGTTCTGAATGAATTTTATAATTGCATTCTCTAATTCTGTGAGGTATGATATTGTTATTTTGATCAGGATTACCTTAAATTGTATAAGAAGTGTGATCATTTTCTCTCTATTAATTCTTCCCACCCAAAACGAGAGATGGCTTTCCATTTTCTGATAT
>NW_004524661.1:8018278-8036152 GCF_000260255.1 Octodon degus | reverse complement strand
TATTTCATTATGGGGGATGCTATTGTGAAAGATGTTCTCTTCCTCATTTCTTTCTCACTGAGTTTATTTGTGTAAAGAAATTTATTAATTTCTAAAGGCTAACTTGTATCCAGCTTCATGACTGAATTTGGTTATTAAATCTAGAGGTTTGTTGGTGGAGTTTTGGGGGTCTTCTCTATAAAGTATTATGTCATCTGCAAATATGATTATTTAAATGGTTATTTTTTTGTCCTTATTCCTTTTATTTCTTTCTCTTGTCTAACTGTACTAGTTAATTCTTCCAGAGCTATACTGAACAAGAGTTGTGATAGTGATCATCTTTGTATCTTTCTGATTTTAGTGTGGAAACTTTTAGTTTTTAACCATTTATTATGATGTTGGCTGTTGCTTTGTCATGCATGGCTTTTATCAGGACATTTATTATGAATAGGCTTTTATCAGGACATTTATGTCAAATGTTTTTTTTAATCTATTGAAATGATCATGTGCTATTAATGTTTGGCTCTTTTAAAATGATGTATTATATTTATTGATTTGAATATGTTGAACCATCCCTGCATGAATCCTACCTGCTCAAGATATATAAACTTCTAGATGATTTCCTGCATGCTGTTTGCCAGTATGCTAATGAGGATTTTTGTGTCTATGTTCACTAGGAAGGTTGGCCTCTAGTTTTCTTTTTTGATTAGATCCCCCTCTGGTTTTGGTATCAGAATCAGGCCTGCTTCCAATTATGAATTTGGGAGTACTGATTTCTTTTCAATTTCATTAAAGAGTTTGAGGAGTAGTACTATTAAATCCTCTGTGAATTTCTTGTAGAGTTCAACAGTAAATCTGAAGACTTTAATATTTATTTATTGGTAAGTTTTTAATTTTATCTCCAATTTTATTCAGTGATATTGGGCTATTTAGAATCTTTATATCCTCTTGATTTTATTTTTGTAGATTATGCATATCTGGAAATCTGTTTATTTCTTCTGTCTTTCATCTTCTTAGAGTACGGATTCTCAAAATAGGTATTCATGGTCTTATGGATTTCTGTAGGATTCTTCATGATTTTACCCTCATCATTCCTAATAGCATGGATTTGAGTCTTTACTGCTTGGGTAAGAATTTCTAAGGCTTTGTCAGTATTTTTTTTTTCCTTTTAAAGGACCAATTCTTCAATTCACTGACTCTTTGTATTGTTTTCTTAGCCTCCATTCCCTTAATTTCTACTCTAATGTGTATAATTTCCTCCATTACTGTGTAGTGAGGCCCTGCAACAACCAAATACATTTAAAATACTATTACTACTACTACTAATAATAATAATAACAATAATAATAATAATTTGCTCCTTCTCATGAACTTTTGACTTGACATGCTCTTCTTTTTCTAGAAGCTTGACTTTCAACTTTGGGTTATTTACATAAGCTTGTTCTGGTTTTGTAATATGGTAATTTGCTGCTATAAATTTCCCATGTAAGACCGCTTCCATTGCTTACCATTAAGTTCCAAAATATAGTTTTGGCATTATCATTTAGTTGTAGAAATTGTCTGATTGCTTCTTCAATTTCATCTGTGATGCATTGCCTATTTGGAAGGGTCTTATTTGATTTCATGTGCTTATGAAATTCTTGTGGTTTTAATTTTTGCCATTGATCTCCAATTTCATTGTACTATGGTTGGATAATAAGTGTGTGATAATGTCAATTCATTGCATTTCCTTAAACATTTTCTGTTATCTAGTATGTGGTCTATTTTGGTGAACAGCACATATGCAGCTAGCAAGAATGTATATTCTTATTGGAGTTAAATCATTTTGTAGAAATCTGTATCTATATTTGCTAAAATCTTTTCTTTTATCTTGCTATTTCTTTGCTGATATTTTGTCTAGTTGTTCTATTTGTGACAGTGGAGTATTGAGGTATTATACTTATATTAGCACTTATTTGATTTTTCATGCCCATTGAGATATTGATATATCTACATATATAAGATATATATCTACATATATATATATATTTGTGTATGGTATTAATATATATATATATATATATATATATACACACACATATATGATATCATTTCCTCTGAGATTTTTTTCTGTTTTTCTTGATCACTCTGATTTGAAATCCACTATGTCTCCAAGTAGAATAACCACTGTTTCTTTATATCAGAGTTCTTGTCACATGGAGTACTGTTTTCCATCCACTGACTTTCAATCTATAAATTCCTTCCTTCCTTCCTTCCTTCCTTCCTTCCTTCTTTCCTTCTCTCCTTCCTTCGTTCTTTTTTTTGAAGATTGTACAGTTTATTAAATCCTCTCATGAAAAGAGTCACAGTCACTACAGCTAGGTTCTGCAGAATCTCTACTTCTTCAGCTTTTTGCTAGGAGCACCAACATTAGTCTTTGCGGTGCTCCTGACTTTCTTCATTTTGTTCTTGAGTTCCTTCTGCAGCTTGCTTGCTTGCTTTTTAATGTATTTAAGACAGAGTCTACAAGTTCTATGGGGTCTCCCTACGTAGATCGGACTTGTAGTGATTCTCCTGTTTTCAGCCTCCCAGGCACTGGGATTACAGGCATGTGCTACCATGCTCAGTCTCAGTCGCCATCTCAGAGCACCGTGGGGACAGGACCGGCACAGCACGCCGGGGATTGAACCATGGCTACTGCGCTCTGCTTAAGCAGGCGCTATAGTCCCCTGAGATATCAGGCTGGCCCCTTACACTGCTTTCTTGAGATCTTTTTCTTCTCATACAGGTCGTGTCTTGCAAGTCTACATTTGTGCTCATTTTTATTCACATAATCCAAGAAATCGTAAATCATGCCAAAGCCAGTCGTCTTGCCAACACCAAAATGGGTTCTAAATCCAAACACAAAAATGATGTCTGGTGTGGTCTTATACATTTTAGCAAGTCTTTTCCGAATTTCTGCCTTAGGTACTGTTGCTTTCCCAGGGTGAGGGACATCAATGACCATTTGTTTCCTTTGAAGAAGTCGGTAGGGCATGAACTTCCGGGTTCAGATAGTTACTGTGTCATTCATTCGTGATGGCATCGGATCCTCAGTCAGCCCATGAGGAAAAGGGAAACTTTGTGCTCTGATCAATCATATCAACATGCACGGAAGGCCTCCCCCCAAAAATTTCTTTCTTTTTAATGATTCTTTTGCCACTGGGAATCAAACTCAAGACCTGTGCTTCTCAGGCAGGTACTGCATCATTGGATTTTATCCTCAGCCCTTTAATAAATTTTTTTAGTTAAATGTTTTTCTTTTATTGTGGATCCTGCTTCTTTATCTATTCTGCCAATCTTTTTCTTTTGATTTGTGAATTAAGAGCATTTATACTGATTTGGTTATAACATATGTATTCACTTATCTGTGTCATGCTATTCTCCTGTTTCTGGTTCCCTTTCTCTTCCCTCTGTTCAGTTATTTGCTTTGCCTGTTACATTTGTTCTGTTGGGGTTCATGGAGGTGTAGTCTGTTACTTCTTTCTAAAATATCTTTCAAAACCATTAGCCTTCTGACTTGTAGTCATGAGTTTCCTCCGTTGTTCTTTCTTATGGAAGTATCATATTTCTCCATCAATTCAGAAGATAATTTTTCAGGGTAAATCAATCTTGGTGGGAGGTTGTTTTGCTGTTAGTCAGTGAAACACTTCAGTCTCCCTTTGACGTTATGGTTTATGTTAAGAAATATGCAGTAATTCTGATGGGTTTTCCTTTGTAGGTGACATTTTCTGAGAGATTTCAGCATTATTTTATTGTGCTGGATTTTTCAAGTCTGGAGTATTAATTATATACCTTGGGATAGTTATTTTTTATAATGACTAATTGGAGTTATTTGTGTGTCACTTGTCTGTATGCAGGTTCTTTACCTGTGTTTCAGATGATTTCTGCCATTATATTGTAGACATTGTTTTTTGTTGTGGTGGTGGTGTTTTTGTTTTGTTTTGTTTTTGTCTACTACCAGGAATCAAACTCAGGATCTTGTGCTTTCCAAGAAGGCGCTTATGCTGCTGAATTATGGCCTTGGCCTGTGAACAGGTCTTTTTTAGTATCATATGTGCTACCTTCTGCTTTTTCATTGACTCCAATCAATCTTATGTTGTTGGGTTTTTTTTTTTTTCACCATCTAGCAGCTATGAGATTGACTTTTTATGGTCTCTTGTTACTTTAAAATCTTTCTTTTCATGATCAGTTAGCAAAGTACAACTTTGTAGATTTGATAGTCTGTCCTCACACTGCTTCATTCTGCTGCAAATGCTTTTAGTATAATTTTTCAGCTCTTGAATAGATGATTGAATCAGTTCCATGGATTCCATTTTTTCCCTATGTTGGGCAATCATGAGATGTATCATTTTCTTAAGCTCCTCTGTTTCTTTATCTGCATCTTCTCTGGATTTACTAATCCTTCTCTTCGTTACACTCATTATCTCAGAAGTTATCTGTGAAATTATTTGACTTGACTTTTTCTAGCACCTCATTTATTTCCTCTGTTACTTCTACTTCAGGCACTTCAGATGGGCGGCTCGCAAAATGTTCCACTCCCTTGCCCCCAGGGTTTGCTTTGGTGAGCTGGAAGTATGGATTGCATCTGGCTTCCATGTCTTCTCATTTTCTGTTTTGTTTGTTTGTTTGTTTGTTTGTTTAATTCCTGTGCTGATGTTTGAACACTTTTTAGGTTAGATATCCTTATGGCTAATATTAAGGACCCTTAGCAAATGAATACTCTTCAGAGATGTATTCCAAGTATAGCAGGCTGTTGGGTTTTGAGTCTGTTTCAAGATACTAACTCTTTAATTTATTGAGAATCAAAGATTGCTACATATTTGGCCTTTCCCTTGGTTCTTCGGCGCTGGCCTATATTACTGTTTATGATCCTTGAGAAATGTCCATCTTGACATACAAGGAAGAACTATTGATTAGAAAAATGATGTTATGCTGGCCAGAGTAGCAATAACAACAGTAGTAAGAAACACAGCCTAGAAATTAACAAGCTGTGGAAATTATTAATTGGCCACCTTTAACCTGATCAACAGGATTTGTAGTTATTCAAAGAAATCTAAAACCGGAAAATTTTTTGCAGTGATTATTCTCTTAATATGCCAATTTTACCCTCAGCAAAGAAATTTAAATGGCATTGGGGGAAAGTAGAGAAGTAGAAGAAAAGAAATGGGCCAGACGCAAGCATGGAGAATGAAGAAAGATTACACAAGTTTTGAGAAGTGGTGAAAAAGACAAAGAGAAAGAAAGAAGAAGCAGAAGAAGAGACTAAGACAAAGAAAAAAAAATACTAGAAAGAATCTCCTCACTCATATGAAAACTAGAACAATCAAGAAAAAGAGAAAAAATAAAAATAAAAAATAAAGGGAGAAAAGCAGAAAAAAAAATCAACTCCAAGACTGTGTCTCTGCTGGCGCTGGTTGTCAGAGGGGACTTGCAGAGCCTAGGTCTGTATTGCTTGATCCCAGCAGGCCAGCGGTAGAATTATGGTGTTGGTAAATGACCCCAGCAAACCTGGGCCCTTAGTTCCACCGACATTCGGGCTGCTTCTGGATTCTGGCTGTGAGGCTGGTTTCTAAATAAACTCACAACACTGTGAGGACCTCTTGCTAGCTTGAACTTGGTTCCCTGCAGCTTTGAACTTTGCACCTTGCAGGCTTGAGGTCAGTTCCCTAACCTTCTGCCAGCTTGCACACTGTTGTGCATCACCCTGAAACCTGATGCCACTGGATGCAGCCAGCCCACAGCTGCTCGGAGTTCTGATTGCCACTGGCCTATGTCCAAAATGGCTGGAAGCCAACAACCCTCTCCTGGGAAGCATCTGAGCCCAAATACCTCAGCATCCATTGAAGACCACAGCGTCCATTACTCCCTCCCCCTGGTGGAGTCCTCCGTGGGGTAGTCTCCTCTGGGGTCACCAGAAGTCACTTGCGCCCCTGCAAATTCAAGGCTTGCCTCCCACTTTGGGATCCAGGGAGAAAGTGCCTCTTGTCACCTCCCCTGTGTTGTGGTCCCTCTCTTTGCTCTCTCTGTGCGCTGTCTCTCTTGCTTCAAATTCTCACTTGGCTGCAGGGACTTACCTCCTCCTTCTCTTCTTCGCATTGCTACATTTCTGCATCTCGATTCAGAATATCAGAGAGGCCATTTCTCCACTGATCATCATTCTGCCATGTTTCAGGAAGTCTGGTAGTATGTATTTTCACATATTTGAAAAAACTGATGAATGCATGGAAACAAAATGCACCGGCTAATCACCCTTCACAGTGCAGTTGTTACTTTCAGATTATATTCTGGGAAAACTCTCTCCTAGCTGAAGACAGATGAATGTGAATACCAGAATGCATTTCATCCAATTGTGTGTGTGGTCCTTAAGAAACCTAACTACAGCAGAGAATGTGGGCATATGACTGTAATTCAAGCATTCTGGGAAGTTGAGGCAGGAAGATTACAAATTTGAACCCAACCTGAGCCACTTGGAAACTTATTGTGACCTTGTCTCTCCCCTGAAAAAAAAAAAAGATGTTTAGAGACTGGACGTGGTGGTGTGTACCTGTAATCCCACCACTTTGGAGGCTGAAAGCCAGAGGATGACTACAAGTCCAATCTGTGTAGTGAGACCCTGCAGACCCTGTACTAAATACATTAAAATAATATTCAGAGAGACAGTCACTGTGAAAGATCTAGGTTTAGTACTTAATATGAGAAAATAAAAGAAGTGGAAAGAAAGAAGGAACAAAAGGAGGGAATAAAGATACGGACTGATTGAGCAAATCCCACTGAGAGATCTTTTTCATCCAGAATATTGAATCTCTGAAAAGATTAGGCTTACATTTCTACCATCATTTTTCACAAATTGATTGATTTAACCTTATAATTCACTTGTCTGGTTTTTTAAATTTTTTAAAAATTTCATAGCTGTGTCTCACTGTTTTCTTCTCTAATGACACATTTCTTTTTTAAGTACCTGTTGCTTATGTAGATTTTCTGTTTCTGTGACATTAGGCGGGGAATAGAGAGCTATGCCACATTTTCATTACAAAATTGTTTTACCTAGGGCCAGTGAGATAGCTCAGTGGACTAAGCGCCTGCTTAGGCAAACGCAGGGACCTGGGTTTGATCCCTGGCACCACATGCCACATGGCCTCAACCCCCGGGCACGCTGAGCTGGCCATGGAAACCTGTCATGGCAGCGCATGCCTGTAATCCCAGCACTGCGGAGGCTGAAAACAGGAAGATCACAGTGAGTCTGGGCTGTGGAGTTAGACCCTGTACCAAATACATAAAAATAAACGAATAAATAAAATAAGTTTGCCTAAATCCATTCCTAAAGCTCTAACTCTGACATTTCTAGGCAAGCTTTGTCAGCATGTATGGACTGGATCTGTATATTGTCCCCACTGGATTCATGTCTCATGTCAGGACTGTCTACAAATGCTGGAGTCTAGAATCCTCTTTGAGGTTGGTAAGACCTGAGAGCTTTGGGGATCAAACAGGAAAACATAGTTTTTAAAAAGCCTCTTCTATCCATTACCAGTAGATAACACCCAGTAGAAAGATGTTAGTAGCATGCCCAGAGTTAGACCTTCAGCAGCAATCTTGGGTTGACTCTCTTCTCCCCAATCAAAGGGCATCTGATCATCTCTGAATAGCAATCTGACTGGTATCCAGTACTATCTACTTCCGGTGAAACACAGCTATAGAATCTCCTAAAAGCCTTCATTGCCAGTATATTATCTTAAGAAAATAAAGCAATTATTATTATCCATCAAAGTCTACACTTACTTATGAATCAATTTGATGTGCAGTTCTTACTGTTACTGCCTCAAGTCACTTTAGTGTACTAAGTCTTAGGAGTAGACTGAGTCCCATATGATATGCAGAAGGAGATCTTAATCCTGAAATGATTACTGAAACCACTTTTGCCACCAGAAGCCATCAGCCGGCCAGAAATCATGAAGGAGGAGGGAGAGGCAGTGGAGGAGGAGCAGGAGAAGCAGGATGGTGGGGGCTAATCATGACTGCAGTTCAGTTCAATTTCTAGAGCTAAAATAAGAGAGGGAAGCACTTTTAACATAGGTTAAGTTTGGCCGGGGAGATGGCTCAGTGGAATAAACGCTTCCCTGGCAAGCGCAAGGGCCTGAGTTCAATCCCCGGTTCCACCAAAAAAAAAAAAAAAAGGTTAAGTTTGACCTCCCATTTAAAGCAGCAGTGCAAGTAGACATGACTACCCCATTCTGCAACATAAAGAAAACCAGGGGGCTTGCTGCATGTTAAACAGGTAGGAAGAGGCAGTGCCAGACTCTGAACTGTGATTCTTCCGCCTCTAAAGACAACTTCTCCAGTGATGGCAAACCAGCGGCACAGTGCTGCGGTGGGTAGGCAGAGCTCTCTGATAGCAGCCATTTTTCCCAAGCTAAAAGCTCACTGATTGAGTTTAACTGCACCATTGGCACCTCATGATACATAAGTGGGTTTTGGATTGCGGTTTGGGTGCCTGGTCTCCAAAAGATTCTCTGTCACTGCATTAGGCTATCTTAGTGTTAGGTGTAAATGGAGGTGAAAGATGAAAATCTTGAAGCCCAGCTGTCTGGATTTGAATCCTGTCTCTTCCCATATAAACCAGATGCAACTCACTTAGCTTTGTGTTACCTCAGCTTCTTCATCTGGAAGATAGGAGAAATAATAAATTATAGAATTAGGATTAAATTAATTTGTATATATAGGTCATGTGGAGCATATTATTCATGTGTATGCTGTTACTATTATACTTTGTTCCCTGCCCAAATCTACCCTGCAGAAAGAACACTACAGAAAGGAAGAAATCTATATAAATTTCTGAATAACGAAAATACTCAGAGTTCACTTAGTTATGGAGACAATAATACACACAGAGATTTCTAAATACATGTGTGTTTATATCACTTTATAAAATCAAGAATTAATTTTAGAAATAGTAATTCTACTTAACTATGCTCCATTTTCTTTCCTTCAAATTAATGCAAAATCTACATTAGAATGGCTTTCAATGTTTGAAGAAATGCAACTATTCAGAAGTTTACATAGGAAGCAATTTGCTTGGATTGAATAAGGTAATACATAAGTATGTAAAACCCTTTCTCTGCAAATGCTGCTTTTAATTAGGAATGGAGCTCTGAAAGAAATCCCAGTTATAATATCCACAAACTGAACTCAGACAGCTATTTTTAATTGGAACAGAAAGAACCAAAATGCAGAAGATTTATCAAGGAAAGCTTTTTAAAAGAACAAGAACCCAAAGTTCACAGGAAACAACATTTTGTGTTTTATCTTCACCCCAGCCCTGAGATTGGAATAATCCCCTTGTCACTGGAGATGGATGGCATACGTTTGGGATTCTGCGGGGCATTAAATACTAGTTGCCATGTCAAACCATGTTCTCTTGTATTAATACTGAATAAAATTAACAGTTTTCTTCTTGTTTCCTTAGTTTAAAAAAATACTATTTATATGTATTTGTGCTGTGTGTGATTGTCACCTTCTATTCTCAGTCCCACTTTGTATCCTTGTGATTGTTATTGTTTTAGTTCTTGTTCTGTCGGGGAATTTTCTCTTTTCAGCAATTTCACACCTTTTGTAGATCAATCAAGAAAATCTTGACTTCATTTCACTTTTTTTTCCTTCTTCCAGTCATTTTTTTGAAGAAAGTACACATTCATGTTTCAGTTCACATTTCATCGCTATTATAAAATATACCCGGCTGGATACTTCAGTAGGAAGTGAGATTTATTTCACTCAGAGTTCTCTCAGCCCAAGAGTATGGCACCTACTCTTGGGATCTGGTGAGGGCCTCATGTATACCTGGCATCACAGTGGTAGGGGCTTGTGTGGGAGAGCTACACGGTGAGGCACAGTGCAGTGGCTGGGCCAGGATTTCTTTTGTACAGCTCATGTTCCCAAGGCTGCCCAATTCTCTCTGTGCCCTGGTCCTGTGTTGCCAGTGACATCATCACCTTTTGTGGGACCCGCCTCCAGGTTTTCACCTCATAGCATCACCATTCTGAAGATCAAGCTTGAGGCCAGGAATTTTGGGCAAGCAACACAACTGTACCACAGCACTGTGACTTCTCGGAAGCAGAATTTATCCAATGGAAGCACTCTGTATTCATGTGATGGGCAATATCTACATGAAGGAGCAAGGGCTGGGGCTTGGGTGACTGACAGTGCAGAGGTTGTGGTGTGGATGGCTTTACCTGCAGACTAGTTGATCACCAGCATCTGAGCTCTAACACGTCTGCAGAACTGATGTGGCCCAGCTTGTCTCCTCCCCAGGTACCACCAGTGCAGAGGTCCAAATTAGCACTCACAAGAACTGAGTTCCATTGCCTTGGGTACCCAGGTCACTACAGCCACATCTCCTTCAATGAATCCTAAGGGAATCAGGAGGATATTCCCTTAAATACTCTGTTTTGGTAGTATGTTAAGCATAGAATACAGTAGCAGCAGCTGCAGTGACAGTGGTAGTGCCCACAGTATCCATAATCATATTCATAACAGTAATACATTTTTATTGAGTGCTTACTGGATGCCAGGTATTCTAATAAGTGCCTTGACTGTATTTTGTTACAGGATCCTTACAACTCCCTGACAGAAGCTATTATTACCTGCTCTGAAGGGTAGTAAATGAGACAAAGAGAAATGAAATGATTTGTCTGGGGCTGTGTGATCTGCGCTATACAGGGGAGCAGAAATCATTTGCCTTTCTAATTCTAGAAGCCCGACTGCTTTCCCTGGTTGAGGCTGTTGTAAGTGGTGTTTTGTATATTTGGCCACAGTGGGATGAAAATGGTGAGGAACTGGGATTCCGATTAGCAGGTCTCAATGACTCTGGAGTTCACGTTTTAAGCTACTACATGGTGGAAGCTTCCTTCAAACACAGACTGGAGTGTTGCACGAGGAGATGTTGTACTGGGAAGAAGGTGGCGGGGCTGTGACTGTGCATGTTACACTGCGGGAGGGCACACACCTTTGGTGTTGCCTGGAGGACTCGCTGTCTGCCACCTGTACTGCTGCTAGCCTCGCTAGGGCTGGCTTCAGAGGTCATAGTGTTTTCTCCTTTCATATATTTACTGAGGTAATTTCTAATCTTTATTTAAATAGAACATTTTTTCTTAGGAAAACTTGTGTGGATCATATTTTGCATAAACTGATCCCTATGACCATTTTCTTCCCCATTATCCAGTATTTAAATGACTTGTTCTTAGCAAGGAATTATGGGGCTTGGGGTAGCTTGAGAACAATTTTTTGTTAGTTCGTTTCTATCTTTCGTCTATAAGAATTAATCATCTCTACATATATTGATAATTAGAAACAGATCTGTTGATACAACATGCACATTAAAAATGATTCTAGTACATTTGTTACACCACAGTTATCAATTGCAATTTATTATGTTCATACATATTTTATTTCTTTGGTAATATTTTTATTAAGATGCTTCTGACACTAAGCTCTTAGCTGGATCACATTTTTATTCACCAGTGAGCATTCAGCAACAGACTCTGAACACAGTAGGCTTTTCATAAATATCTGTTGAAATGAATATTTGTTGAGTAATTGAAATTCCTTGTCTGCAGCTTACCAGAAGATCTGGATGTAAATAAAGAAGGTAACATTATTCCTGTGTCACAGCTGAACAAACCAGAACAAAAGAAAGTTAAGCAACTTGACACCATGATATAGGGTAACTGATCAATTACTGATTCCATGACATTTCACTTCTTAGTTATTGATCTTTGTACCATACTAAACAATGAGAGATATTTTATGAATCCTCAGGCTTAAAGAATTTCAGGGGGCATCCTTATAAAAAAAGAAGAAGTAAAGAAACATACAGAATTAGAAAATCAAAGTCAGGTGTGGCGCCCTACAGCAACTGTGAGTAAGCAGGCTGGCCTGAAACTTAACATTTATTTGTTTTATGTTCAATTTGCTTCTGTTCATGGTATCTTTCCTTTTGTTATACTAATCAGTCAGGAAAGCCCTTCCAGAATACAAAATTAAGATTGTTTTCTTAGGGAATTCTTACGCGAGTTTGCTTCTCGCCATAGTAGCACCATTCATTTTTCTTAACTCATCTACTTAGGTTAAGGCATTAGAAAGAGGAACCCAAGATCACCTGTGGCTTGGCCCATTGGAGGCTGGCACTTCTAAGTAACTTTAACAAGGAGGAGTAAAATTAAGAATCAGGAACCCAGTGGGCCTCCTTGAGTACATGGAAGTGATGGGTAGTAGGACACACGGCATGTACAAAGAACTGAGATGGAGTTAAAGAGATACATGTTGGAAGCTAATGTTGTCTAAAAAGAAATAATGGAGAATGAGGCTGGAAGGTATGTTTGGTTTTTGATTATGACCACATATATGTATGGTCTATAATATGGCCCATGGCCCATATACATATAGGTCCTTTATTATGGATTAGAATTATGACCAAATATATTTGGTCCTTACACAGTTGGTCCTAGAAAGTCAGACTTCTAAGTCAGGCAATGCTATATTTAACAACTATGTACTAATCACTCAAACCTCATTTCACAGTATCTATTGTACATTTTAGAACTTATTTTCTCTTTCAGTTTCTTACACTAGAAAGAAAATATGATGTGAATAGATGAGAGTCTGATTTATTTAATTTACGAGTATGGTCTCAAGCTGCATCCATTTACCAGTAAGAGCCCCAAGTGTGTTCTTCTTTATAGCCCAGTAATACTCCATTGTATAAAAATACTATGTCTTTTTCATCCATTCCTAGGCTGCTGAGCACTTGGATTGTTTCTAAATTATGCTGTGACAAATTGTGCTGCTATAAACATGGGTGCACACATATCACGGTAGTATGAATCTACTCAAAAGGAAAGAGAAACTGAGAGGGGCAAAGAAGTAAAGAAAGAACAGAAATACATATTTTTTTTAAAACTGTGTTTCGTTGCTTTTATTGATTTTTCTCAAATGCAAAAAAAAAAAAAAAAAAAAAAAAAAAAAAAACACCCAAACTTCAAAGTATCATAAAATAAAATATTTTAACACTAAAATATAATCTGTTCAATTATGGATCCAAGAAATTTAAATATCTTTAAAAATAAAAAATGTAATATTTACTATGCCACTGAAGGTAATTGCGCTGAAATTATAAGCCACAAGTCTTTTCCCTTTTTCTAGAATAGCTATGTTTTGTGTGATCTCTTCTACATCACCTACAACTTTCTCCACTTCCTGGGTTTATTCTCTGTGAATTCTTTAAAGCTTTATCTTGTGTTGCCATCTTTTCTTTTTATAGACTTTCATCTGTTTTCATAGTTCTACAGATCCACATGTCCAGCCTTAAATATTTCCGTAGGCTTCATATTCATTTATACAAAAATCCAGCTGTCTGATAGGATTTCCAAATTCAATATATCTAAATATGAACAATAATTTTCCTCCATGTCTTCTCTGCTTCTAACCCATCTCTTCCCAGCCTTCTCTTTCCTGGAAAAAATACAATTATAAGCACTCAGATTCCCATATCAAAAAGCCAAGAGCAAATTGGGTTCTGTCCCCCAATTCACGTTATCAGAAATTCATTATCCACAAAATACAACTTGAATCAATAGGGAAAAAGTGATTCTCTAAGCGTTCTGGAAACACAGACGTATCAGGGGTGGTGGAGGTTTTGATTCTTTTGAGCCACTCCAGGAAAACATAAACAGGGAACAAATCCAAGATGTGTGGACAGTCTTCACAGCATTGACGAGGCCCCCTTGCTCTCCAAAGATGAATATACAGATTATGATCTTCATATACCATTTCTCAATGAAACAAACCAGGGTTCATTTATATCTGAGAAAAGAAGGACCTTAGTTGATCCAGGGACGTTTTATAACTCCAAGTACTAACAAAGTTACCCAAACCTACTTCAGGATCATGCAGAAAGACTGCCACAGGAGAGCTGGGGGGATAGCTCAGTAGAATAAGTGCTTGCCTGGCAAGCTCAGGGTCCTGAGTTCAATCCCTGGTTTCACAAAAAAAAAAAAAACAAAACAAAAAAAACCTGCCACAGATAATCTGAAATGGCACTGACCCAACACAGCTCTGTTTTAACTGTCCTGGAATAGTAATTAAAATAAAGAGAAAGCCAACAAATGCCACTTAAATCTCAGCATGAGAAATTAAATTTTCCAATCTACCTATCCCATTGGTTTTCACCTCACAGAAAGAAAGATGTAACGGATACTCTCTGTGTCTGTGTGGGTTGCTCTCCCTATAGCTTATTATTGATCCCTGATGTCATTTTCCCTTATCAACATCTCTAAATATCTAATTTGAATTTGTTTATCATAAAAAACACCTTTTAGCATACAGTTCTGGGCATTTTGACAAATGCAAGGTGTCAGATAAGTAATTCCACCAAGATGCAGCCCTGTCGAGCAACCCAGAATACTTGCTTATTCCAAGCCTTCTTGCCACTGTCCTGGCAAACATGATATGTTCTCAAAACTCTGTAGTTTGCTTCTTATGGAATTATATGTTCGTAGAATAATCTAGGCAGTAGCCTGTTAATTCTTAATTGTCTGGATTCTTTCTCATAGAATAATTCATTTGAGACTGATCCACATTATGTGTTTCAATAATTTGTTCCTAATTATTGCTAAGCAATATTGTATATTATGGATGGATATGCCATAATTCACCAGTTAGAGTTATTTTCAGATTGAGTGATTATGAAGAATAACATGAGAGGTATTCATTCATTCACCTTCACAGATGTCTAAGAGTGGGGTGTCTGCATTGTAAAGACATGATTAACTTTGTGAAATATGAAAAAATTCTTTTTCCAAGTGACTAAACAATAATAATATTTAAAAGAAATATTTATTATCCCTGGAAGACTCTCAGAAAAGAAATCCACTATCATCAAAGAATCAAGCTTTTATATAAGCTTTCTTAAATGAATTATTATCATAGTGTACAGGTAGGAGGAAAGTGTCTTTTTACAAAAATGCTTCTAGTGAGGTACAGCCACACATGCCTATTTTCTCAGCTATTGGGGTATCTGAGGAAGAGGATCATGAATTGAAAGCCAATCTGGGCAACTTAGTGAAACCCTCACTTATTTTGTTTTCAAAATTTTATTGATAAACAGATAGCAATGAGACAGTTTCAAATCAAATCGGAAGTACAGATTCAACAAATAACACACTGCATAAATTGTTCTTAGTGGTTAATTGCTGTACAAGATGCGGACTTGAGATCCTATTTACAAACGCCATTAGAACAAACCATTCTATTCATTAAGAGAATGCAACTATATATCTATCCTAACCACTTTGAATACACAGATACAAAATGGACATTCATCTGTATACCCCATTTTTTCTAAGTTCTGTTATTGAATATTACAGGTGTGTAAATTCAGCAAAATATTCTAAAAGAGTCCAGTAGCCCATAATAGCATTGGGTCTTCTGTTTAACTGGCAATGTCAGAAATTATTGACCTGAGTCCTCTACAACTCAACATAACAGCATGGCTATACTTCCTATATTTTGTCTTCATACTTTTCTACTGGATGGTTAAGACCCAGGTAAAGCAGGATCTGTTCAACAAGAGTTGTAGCTTTTTGGTCTGAGAAGATCAGTGAAATCCCCTCAGGATTTATCCTGAGATCCTGTACCTCAGATTGTAGAACCTTTGTCAGTGCAGCCATGTGGATGAGTCACGGCCATTGCTTGGCCAATGTGCTCTCTGTGAAAGCCTGAGAGAGTGTTTTCTCCCCATATGACTCTCCTTAGGCCCACTCTATGTCATCGATCACTTTCCTCTTTGGCCCCATAATCTTCTTGATCAGAAAATGTGGGACACTACCAAGGTACATGACACTACAGTACAAGTTCTCATATGTCCTGAGTCTTAATTGACCTTAGAAGGTTAGGGCCAAGATGTTGGCTTTCCTTGTAGACCTCCTTTTTCTCTAATTTTGGTCTGCAAACTTAGGTTGTTAACCATCCAGAAGACAAGCTTATTGTTATTATCAAACAATTTAGGCTATGCCACTTGAACATATACTCATAAGTGAAATAAACCAGACACACATGTATAAATATCGTATAGTCTCCCTAGTATAAGAACTCCAAAGAAGAAATACAAATAGAAAGATATAATACAAGTAAAAGGGAAGCAGGATCTCAAGGATTAACTAATCAAGAGAGGGAAAGGAGAAGAGCTAGGAAACATGACAATGTCAAGCCATACAGTTATATGTAGAAGATGGGAAAGGCAATGATCCTGAGAATCTTCAGAAGATTTTTTAATCTATCAGTTAATTGGAAAGATTCTCACCCTGACTAACTATATATATATTGATACCTGTGAACTAAGCTACTGCACTGCAGATGGTAATTTGTAATAGTAGTTTCATGTTTGGAGTGCCTGTCATTCTGGTAGTCTGAATATGGGCGGCTTGTCATGACATGCCAGTTACTGCTATGATGTCTCTGGGGTAAGTGGATGTTCAAGAAGGGAGTGGTGAATGAAAGCAAGGGATAGGAAAAGGAATATTGTGGGACTGTCCTGCTTCAAGGTTGTATATGATGAGACTTTTGGACTTATGTGCAAACATGAGAAGTATATAATTCTTTATCCTATTTTTAGAATATAATCTAATTTTAAATTTTTTATCATATATGTAGGGACTTAAAGTTCAACATATCAATACTTGATGAAAAATACCTGTTCCTTATTATGCCTAAGATGTTTGAAACCCTCTTTTAGAAAGGGCTGGGGATATAGCTTAGTGTTAGAGTGCCCCTAGATTCAAACACTATTACCAAAAAAGGTATTATGATCTTAGTATGGTGGCACATGCCTGCAATCCCAGCATTTGAGGGGCTGAAGTAAGAGAATTTCTGAGTTCCAGGCCAGCCTCAACTATATAGCTCGATTGTCTCAAAAATAGCAGCAAAGTGTTATGAGAAGTGAAATTAATAACAAAATTAAGATGTCACCATTTTGCAACAGGGATGGTGCTATGGTTTGTTTCTAATTGTCCCCCTAAAGCCTCATGCGGTCATGGGACAGATTTCTAGAGTTTGGGACTAACTCCTGATCCACTGAGATGAAGGCTGTGAGTGCTACAACCAGCCTGTGGTGGACAGCCTGAATGCGACGAGGGGACAGACTTGCTCTCTGCTCCTGCTCTTTTGCTCTTTGCTGCCCCCACAAACAGCTACCCTCTGCCATGTGCCACCCTGCCTTGGAGCCAGCTGAGTATAGACTGAAACCTCCACTGACTGTGAGCTGAATAAACCTTTCCTTCCTTCATTTTCGGTGTTGAGTATTTGTCCCAGCAATGAGAGAAGAGTAACTGAGACACATGGCAAAACTTCAGGAAAATCACAGGCAATGTGCTTATTAATAAAAGAATGCAATTGCACAGACAATATTGCTAATACATCAAATACGAGTCCGAGAAAGTCTCTGGGTGTTTTACCAAATTTCAGGAATGCAGGGCAGGGTCATAACATGATCAAGCCATGTAGTCTCCAAGTCAGCAAGTTCCAGAACAAGAAAATCCACATTTCAAACTTTCTGACTCCTTTACCCAATGAAATGCAAAGAAAATGAAAAGGGAGGATGGGAAAGCAGTAGATTAAAATAAGCTTGAAAATACATCAGCTTTAAAAATACCTGTTCCTTATTATGCCTAAGATGTTTGAAATGCAGTGAGATAGTAAGGTTAAGCTTGATAGCCTAAATCGTTTGATAATAACAATAAGTTTGTCTTCTGGATGGTTAACAACCTAAGTTTGCAGACCAAAATTAGAGAAAAAGGAGGTCTACAAGGAAAGCCAACATTTTGGCCCTAG
>NW_004524661.1:8005951-8017623 GCF_000260255.1 Octodon degus | reverse complement strand
CTTGTACAGCAACTAACCACTAAGAAGAATATATGCAGTGTATTATTTGTTGAAACTGTACTTCCGATTTGATTTGAAACTGTCTGATTGCTATCTGTTTATCAATAAAATTTTGGAAAAAAAAAAAGAAAGAAAATACATCAGCTTTAAGAAGCAAATGCATTCACCCAACCAGTGTAACCAGAAATGCATACTAGGTGATATACAATTACACAAATGAAAAGAAACAAAAACAAAGGACAAAACTGGGTGGCACTGCTTACCTTGTTGAAGGGATGGATTTTGGTAAAGTATAGTGCATGTGGAAGGTTTCTAGAGTAGCCAGTCAAGCTCTTTGTTCTTGTTATGGGAAGAGATTACAAGGGCATTGTCTTATAATGACTCATGAAGCTACAGAGTTACTTTGCATGATCTTAGGTAGCTATCATTCATTAAAATAATGTTTAAAGCAATACTCCCTCACCAGCCCTGCAGCTACCTTTTTGGTCGAGTTTTACTCTTTCCAGAAGCCTGCTCCAGTCTTTGTGATTCATGTCCCTTTCTCCTCCTGTCTCCTGTGACCCATTTTCCATACCTCCGTCAGAGCTGTAGATCAGCTGGTACCATTCTGCTTTCTGAAGCAGTCCTGTGGTTTTCAAATGAAGAAAAGCTCTCTGAGAAAAAAAAAAAAAAATCCAAGCCTTGCACAAGGATATCAAATGTGACCACAGGTCCACCTATGTCCAAAGCACATCACTTCTCAGTTGTCCTTCACCCTAGTGTTGTCTGATGGCCTTCCCTGTCCTTTCTCTCTCTACAAGCAGCTTCCACTCCACCCATCATTTTCCATCTCCAGAGTGGCTTTCCGCAGGAACTGAGCTATCTTCTCTTCCTTCCCCATCACCCTTTGTCTCATTGCTTTCTCCTTTTCTCTCCTTTCTTCTTTCTTCTCCTTCCCTTTATTTCTTGCTTTCTTTTCTTTTGCTCATGGCATTTATGAGATCCTACTGAAATTAATTGATTAATTAATAATCTGCATTTCTGTGTGCTACTTCCTGTCCCTTTCTACTAAAATATTAGCTTCATGAATACAGAAGCTGTCTTGTTCATTGATTATCTATACAAAAACTTTTGTGCCCAATGTAATGTTGTATGCCTATAAGGCCAGCACTCTGGACACTGATGCAAAACTACGGCTGTGAGTTTGGGGCCAGCCTGGGATACAAAGTGAATACAAGGCCAGCCTGAACTGGACAGCAAAACCCTATCTCAAAAAGACAAACAGAAAAACAAGTAAGATCTCAATATTTTACTAGACACCCATTTTTTAAAAATTAGAAATGAATAAACCAACCAATGAGTAGTTAAATACATGAATAGTCTCACCTCAATCTATGCTGCCCTCATGCTAAAATGACACAGAAACGTCCCCAGCAGCATTGCCTGAACCTCATGACTGTCTCTTCTCAACACACTAGCACCACATTCATGTCCTTCCGAAGTGGACACAAGCATTGCAGTGTCCTTAGGTTACCACAGATGAATCTAAACTTATCTATTTCTATTGAGCCAAAAGGATTGCTTTTTTTTTTTTTTTCAATTTTTCAAGGTTTGGTTTGGTTTCTGTTTTGGTTGTGGCTATTTTTTTTTCAATCTAAATTTATCTATTTCATATTTAGACTGAACATAATAATACGAAGGCACTAGAGTGGCTCACGTTGTAAAAGAAAAAAGATGAAAGCCGTAAAGTGGAGCAGCACATTGGCATACACAGAGAGACTAAGTGAAGGGAGCGAGAAAAAAGACACTAAATGACTAGTGAGGATAGACAATCTGATGATGAAATCTTGAGAAACAGCATTCTTAGAATGAAGAAAACCTGGAAAAGGGTCATAGAGAAGCAGAGAAGAAGAAGAACACATGTTCAGTGCTTCAGTACTTCAATACAGCAGTATTTTCAACAACCAGCCTGCTGACCGAAATCTAAAAATGAATTGTGACTTCGAAATTGTTGAATAACTGGCCGACCTAAGAACCCTAAGTTCCAGGGGCAAGGCAAGGGAGACAAATTGACAAGCAATATAAGACATTGTTTTACACTGCTTGTGATGTTTTTCAAGATTGCCTTCATTGTGTCATTCTTATAAAATGAGATGCATTAGTTATTACACCAGATACAGCCGAGTCTTAGTCACTGAATGAATCAGGAAATTAATGAAGCAGATCAAGAAATGTTGGAAGAAATGGAGAAAGAGGCCTTCTCAGGAGTGATTACTCCGGCTGTTGTGTCAGACCGCCATTAAGCACGATTTTGTTGTGGCCCATATGTGTCTTCCCACTAATAGTCAAAATCAGCACGTGAAAGTGATCAATATGGATTTAGGGTAAGAGAGAGGCACTAACTGATACATGCATTCAAACAAACACTTTGTCAGAATAAGCTCGGAATCCACTTTGTGTATATATTTCTAGCTCTAGCAATTAGTTGTTGTATTTGCAAATAAAGCACTTTCTACAAAGCACATTTCCATCTACATAACAAAGCTCAATAAAGTGTTTTATTCCCTGACGGCCACTATTACAGTTCTATTTTTTAATCAGCAGATGTTCACTTATTTCTAACTAGGTGTAAACATGGCATTGAGTGATATCATTGTGGCTCATAGATGTGTGCCGTGCTTATCTGAGGTTTCTCGCCCTTGCTTTTTCTCTTCTGAGATGTAAACAGCATGCGGAGTACTCAAGTGCAGAGCATTTGGTTTAAAATGGATACATTCGTTTGCATAATGGATTAAAACTTAAGCCAAGAAAGAGTGTAGCTCACAACCCTACCTAGAGATACCTGCTCTCAATTTCTGAGATGCCCGCAAGGGCTTTGCCATGCCTGTGATTCTTTCCCTGAAACTATGAACATGGTCTGGTGAACTGAAAAGAAAACTTTCTGTAATGCTTATAGGAAAATCAAATACAAAATTTAGGATAAAAACATCAAAGCAAAAAGGTGTCTGCTTTTATCTCTTGTTATAAGAAAACACTTCAAAGAAAATCAAACTACTCCCTTTTCATTTCATTGCATAAGGCTTCCACGGGTAACTCTGACACACACACTGTTTCAGTCGTGCTTGTACATAGAACAGCACAGTGGCCACTGCTTCAGATCAACTCTTAATAGGTACCCAGGACAGCTTCTTTAGATAGCGGGGGGTTTATTCCATCCTACGATACTTATCCTAGCTCGCCATATATTTAGATAAACTGATTCCTGAGCAAAGGAGCTACAAAACCAAGGTCACAAGCCTGTCGCAAGCCTGCACTCTTCTACTTTCTTGGTGCCATCTCTACTAGTGCTGTGTCTTCTTCTTAGCCATGTATACAGTGGTATACACATTGAATAAAAGAGAAAAACTGGGATGTTTATTTGCTCTCTCAGCCTCAAAACAATGCTCTTTCATCCGGTAAGTGATAGATGGTCCTTTCCCTTAACGACTCTGAACTGAATCTAGCATAAAGCCTGCAGATTATTTGACTGGGACTGGGTGGGATACAGACTGTGAAGAGAGGAAATAGGGAATCTCACAAACCAAAGTTTCCTTGATGTCTTTAATACCTCGTGATAGCCATTAACTCCAACCTCCTTTGCTTATTTAAGTCCTTGGGACTACTAACTAAATTTCTTAGACTTTGCAGCTAATCTTTTTTTTAAAATTTTTAGTTATTCATTTATTTGGTATAGGTTCACATTATTATGCTTGGACTCTTAGCTATCCTCCTGTCTCAGCCTTCCCAGCTCTAGGAGTACAAGCGTGACCTGCACAGTGCACCAGGGATTCTGGGTTCTGGGACAGCACAGCATGTGGTACCAGGGATTGAACTTCGTTCCTTGAGGTCGCCAGGCAGACGCTTAGACTGCTGAGCTATTTCCCCAGCCCTGCAGCTAATCTTGGCTGAAATCTGACCTCTACTAATCAAAAAACCTAACCCACACTAAACCTGTAATGTGATAAGGTAGCACCTGAGTCCCTTAGGATTCCCAGCTTTTCTGTAGTACAGCGATGGAATGCTTCTGTCACGTAATAGGTGTATGTACTGACTTGTGACATTCTTTTGTTTCATAACTATAAAAGCTCATGCCAGCTCTTCCACAGTCAAAGGTATTAGTCAAAGTAGCTTGAATTCCTGTTCTTGCACCATGGACATTCAGAATAAGCTGTTTTTCTATGTCCTTTAAACATTTTACACCAATGGCTTTTCAAGGTAGTAGGCTATCACCTCTGCTTGTAACCACCTGGCTACACAGTGGCATTCCCACAACCTCATCCTTGTGTCTCATTAGGAAGGTTAACTTGAAAATCTTAGGAAAGCACTTGCCATTTTTTGGTTTATGGAAAAGGATACTGCATGTGGTGTAGGGCAGAGCCTCCAAACCTCAGGCTGCGTAACTGTCATTGCATGGAGGCTGAGTGAGTGAAGTTTGACCTGTATGTAGAGCCACACTCTGTGGCCTGCCTCCCTGAGCTCTGCTTCTTTCACATGAGCAACAGCATTCCATTGACAGAGAAGCATGAGCCCCGCTGCAACCCACAGGAGAGAGATCTGTGCCATGCGCTCCTCATGAGAATGGGACATGATAGAAGTAAAGTGCGTCATAGATACAGTGCACTGGATGATCCCCAAACCACCACTTTGCCTCCCAGTGCCTGAAAAAATTATCTCCCATGAACCATTCACAGTGTCAAAATGTTTGAGGACCCACAATGCAAGTAAAGAGCCAGGTGTGGAGACAAAAGAGACAACTATTTGGGGCAAGTTGGTGGAGTTTCTATGCCTTCTCTGGACACCAGCATCTGGCTAGCAACTCCATGTTGTCAGTAACCCCAAATATTCAACAAGCCCTGTTCGAGTTGTTATAGAGCTTAATTTTCAGCTCTCTCACACCTTCCCAGAATGGGATATGGTACTAAAGTTCAATCCTCCAGTCACTTGATCTTTTCTGGTGTCTGCCACAATCTTAGGGACACCTAAAGGGACACTTTGACCTCATTAGCATAAAAAAGAGGTAGGAGAAGAGCTCATCATGAAAGAGAGAAAACATTCATATACCACCATTGACAAAACTTTTAGGAATTTTTTTGGGCTCTGGCAATAACTGAGAAAAATGAAAATATGTTTCACATTGTAGCGTTATATTTTAGGCTGATTTTCTGAAGTTGTGGCAACGATATTAGAGACATTACCATTAGATTTGGGTTTCTCAAAGTCAAGTGTGGTTAGTTCTTATTTAGCAAGCACCTATAAGACACCAGGCCCTACTCCAAATGTTTCATAATTATTAGCTTACGTAACTTTCTTAGAAATATGATTAAGCGGGTTCCACTACAGCTCCACTGTACAAAAGGAGAAAGATAGATTGTTAGAATCATTTTCCTGGTACAAATGTCTGGGCTGAGTGTAACCCCCTAGGCAGAGCTATATCAAAACCACTACACCGAGTTTAAGAGTTTAAGAATGTTGGAGAAGGGCCAGCCTGATAGCTCCACAGACTACAGTGCCTACTTAAGCAGAGCATAGCAGCCCGGATCCCGCATGCAGTGCCGGCCCCGCCCAGGGTGCACCCTGACACAGCAATGGAGACTGGGCGTGGTGGTGCACACCTGCAATCCTAGCACTTGGGAGGCTGAAAACAGGAGAATCAGTATGAGTCAGATCTATGTAGTAAGACCCTATAGACCCTGTAGGAACTGTCCTAAATAAAGGGGGGTGGGAAGAATACTTGCCTTATGTTGGCCACCAGCAATAGCGTTCTCACTGACTGGGACCCAGAAATTTCTATGACTTCCTGAATTTGTTGGCTTACTTAACAAGCACCCTCATTGTTGCTCACCAGATAGAGCTATTTTATATATTGCATTTTAGAAAGAACTCTGGCTGAAGTCATTCTTCTGCTCCTGGATCCCTTTACTGTAAATTTCATGAACACATTCATTCATTTTACCTATGTAAAGAGTAAGACATATATTATTGCATAGTTTTTATGGGTGCCAGAAACATCTCATAAGCTCTATCATCCTCTGGCTTTAATATGAGATTCCAGGATATTTCTTCACTTGGATGGTTTCTTACAAGCATGCAAGTGTTCTGTGTGGGAGTAGAGTAGCACATTGTTATTGTAGCACTGGTGAGCTTAGTGAACTTGGAGCCTTAGAAAACAAGCCTTGGGAATTGGGTGTGGAGTAGGGACTGCAAGTAAGTGTAGGAAGCAGTGGAACAAAGGCAGCTGGTCCACACTGCCATAAGATGTGGAGCAAAACCCGAAGAGGGTGGTGGAGATAACTTGGGCTTGTTGGTCTTGCTTAACACTCCTTATGTTACTGATAACACAGGCACGGTGTTTTAAAGTCTTATCAGTCAGCTTCAGGTACAAACTCCTTCTGGCATCTCTGGGTGATATTTCTTCTTTGTCAGTAACTCTCACAGATTTTGCTGCTTGTGAGCTTCATTATGTGAACTGTTTAGGCAAATGGGATGTAAAATAGCACTGACTGGAGATGCATTTTGGTATTGATCATGCTGCGACTATGTATAGGAAGTTAAAAATCTTCCCATCGGATCCAGCGCTATTGAATCAACCAGAAGAGGAGATTGAGCGCAAAGATTCTGACTACTGTCCTGAGCATTTAGCACCTGTAAGAAATGGCAAGCAAAAGAAACAAACCCTAACTACTCAAGCATTTCTATTTTAGCTAGTTCAAAGCCAGAGTTGATTGTGAAGTTTGACAGCTATCGTTTTTCTCGCCTAAAGTAATTAGCAATAACAGTACCTAAAAGCTCAAATTCTTGAAAAAAGAAGCCATCATGCTGTTCTTGTATAGCTACCTTCAGCCAGTCATCGAGTTCCATTTCAGCCTCAGTTAAGATTTTGGTGCAGTACCAGAGAAGAAAGAGTCTAATTGTTCCTGTCACTGTAATTTGAAATAATTGGCTCCGGTGTTACATCATAGTTCTTGCAATAGCAATGAGAAAGAAGGGAATTTGTAGCATTACAGTAAATAAAGTATTCCACTATCAAATTGAATGTGTTTTCCCCTGTCCCCTACAGTATTAATGTCTGCTCATGCCTATGAAAGGAAATGTTACCTCTGCTCCAGCATATTTCCAAGTCTATTTCTCTGTACTGAATAAAGGGAAGAAATTAAATAGCATTTAGTCATCCCAGAGGTCAGAAAGAATATTATAATTCCAGAAAACTTCACTTTTCAGCTAAAACCCTTTATTGTTTCGAGTTGGCAGCTTCACCAGGGAGGACAATTTTTGAAACTGAATTATACCACTGAACATGCATTAAACACAACGGGCTTGCTATTGTCAAATTATTTATGCAACTTATGAATTTTAGCAGTTGGATCATAAAGAGAAAATATCCAAAAATTTTATAGAAAGGATTTTTGCACTACTGAAACTATTCATTGGCTTCTTACAAATGAAACCTAAATTTTGTTTGACTCAGAAAATGCATAGTAATGAGGGGCAATCAGAAAAACACATAATACATCGGTCATTTTTATAGACCTCTTTTTCAATCCAGTAAGAAAATATAGAGCAACATAGTATAGGGGGAAATGTTTCTAAATAAGATAGACCCAGGGTTCAATCCAGCATATCTTAGCTATAGCAATGTGACCAAATTTTTAGCATTTGTGTGACTTATCTATGAAATGGGGATAAAAATGTACCTATCTCAAACTTTATTGCATAAATCAAGGAAGGAAAAGCCCCTAGAGTTCAACATACTACCATATACTGATTTTATTATTAAGAACATAATAAGTATCACGATTTTTATCATTATCATCCTCATCATTGTTGCTATGAATTTTTTGATACTTTGAATAATTTAATTTTTCTGCATAAAACAAATAAAGTGAGCACTGCTATGAAGAATGCAATACAGGTGACATCTCCCTTGCAAAGTCATAGCTAGGCATGTGCTTTCATTTTGATGAAATATGACCTAATTTACTGTAATGTTACAGTGATGTAACCTCACAGCCAATTATGTCAAATTATGATGATTGGAACAATTAGACTTTATTTTACTAGCACATGCCAGCAGCACAAGTTTCCATTTGGATATATGCACACAGTTATATAATAATTACCAGCATCTCTTCCTAGTGGTAGTGGCTATTTGATTTCTGGCAAGCGAGATAGGGTTGGGAGTGACATATGCAGCTTAGTCTTGACTCTCGGAAATCTCTTCTGCATTTTATGCCTTGTATGTTTTCCCATCTGCTAGTTGGAAATTAGCATCCATTCACATACTGAAGACAGCTCTGAGGTCCTTGGGTGAGACAGGGGTAGAGATTTCCCATGCTAGTGAGCAACAAACACATCACCACTTACAATTTAGGCTAGAGGGAACCTCATTGCTTTACAAGTTTTGTGAGCTCATTTATGAAACCAGTTGGCTAAGGTAATGCAAGTGTACTGATTCTCCCCCTCCTTCTGAAAAACACATTAAAAATCACAACATAGGGTAAGGGATTTAGCTCAGTGGTAGAGGACTTCCCTATCATGTGTGAGGCCTTGGATTTGGTTTGTAGCAGCATGAAAATATCATAATACCAGGTTTTAAAAATTGTATCATTGAAAAACAGAAAGTTGAAGGAGGTTGATTTTGTAGATAAAGAATAGTACAAAATCAAGAGAAATTTTTTTCTTTACTTTAGACTGCCTTATTTGTTGAAAGTGACATAATGTGAAATGTAAAATATATGCATTTTTAATGTGCAAGATCTTGTACTTTTAAAGAGAAAAAAACAAAATTTCAAAATTTCAAAAGAAGATAATAGGGTAACAATGGTTAATACATTACATATTGTTATCTCTAATTTCTCAGAGCACAAGATACTATTTCACAGTATCTATGTAACTTTTGGACCTTATTTACTCCTTTAGCTTCTTATACTAAGGTGGCAGGATGATGTTTACACATGTGCATCTGATTTATTTCATTTATGAGTATGGATTCAAACATAAGGTGGTTAAGTATGTCTGGAGTTGCATCTCCATCTTCTAATCTGTTCCACTGATCCTTAGATCTGCCTTTTTTCTAGTGACACACTGTTTTCTAATCATGGTGGCTTTCTTGTATAATTTCAAGTCAGGGACTGTGATGCCACTGTCTGGTCTTTGTTGCCCAGCACTGCCTCTGCCATTCTAGGTCTCTTCTAGTTCCAAATGAATTTTAGGAATGATTTCTCAAATTCTATGAGATATGCTAGTGGAATTTATATTAGCATTGCACTAAATCTGTATATCAATTTTGAACCTATGGCCGTTTTCACTATATTGGTTCTTCCTACCCAAGAGTAAGGGATATCTTTCCATTTACCAATATCCTTTCTAATCTCTTTTTTCAGAGTACTTTCAATGTAAAGTATTTTACATACTTCATTGGATTGATTCCTAGGTGTTTCTTTTTCTTTTGTACGCTATTGTGAAAGATATTGTTTCATTAATTTGACTCTCAGTGAGTTTGTTCTTTGTGTACAGGAAGGCTATTCATTTTTTAGCATCATTTTTTTTTCTCCAGAACTGGGGATTGAACTCAGGCCCTTGAGCTTGCCAGGGAAGCGCTTATTCTACTGCGCTATCTCCTCAGCCCTTTAGCATCAATTTGTATACAGCTTTTCTACAGAATTTGCTTCTTAAATATAGTGTGGTTCTACTGGAGTTTTAGGGATCTTCTACATGGAGTATCATGTTTTGCACTAACTTCTTTCTTCCCTATCCTTATTCATTTTGTTTCTTTCTCTTGTCTAGTTGCTCAGGTTGAAGTTTTCAGTACTATGTTAAATAAGATTGGAGACAATGGACATCTTTGTCTTATTCCTGATTTTAGAAAGAAAACTTTTAGATTTTATTAGTTCATTATGATATTAGCTGTTGGTTCATCATAGATGGCTTTTATCAGATTGAGAGAGAGAACAGTGGCCAGGAAGATAGCTCAAGTGCTTAAGCACCTGCCTGGAAAGCACAAGGTCCTGAGTTTGATCTCTGGTACAAAAAAAAAAAAAAAAAAAAAGAGAAAGAGAATAGCTATTCAATTTTTCTGTAGAGTTTTGATCATGAATGGGTACTGGACTTTGTCAAGAGCCTTTTGTGCATCTATTGAGATGATTATAAATTATGCAAGATCTTAATGCAACATTCCCCAATATGTTGATGAATACCATCTACCAAGGCAAGAAGATAATGAAGAAGGAGGAACAGGGAGCATCCACTATAGAAAAGAAGCAGTTGAGATTTGCAGGATGGTTTTAAAGGGCAAAACCAGAAAGACAGCTGCATAATAGTCCTACAAATCAACCAGAACACAGAAAAAAAAAAAAACAAGGAGGAAATTAAGTTATTGATCACTGTACTATTTGTGTATAAAATGTGCTAGCTACAATAGGAAACACGGTATGCATGTCCAAAAGAGAAAGTTTTTTTCAGAGAAGACAAAATCTGTACAAAAAGCAAATGAATTTATATTATTCAACATGGCTGCACTGTGATTATTATTAATAATATAAATATAATTTAAAAATTAATCAGGAATTATGGTTGACTATATAGAATGTTTGGAAGCAGATTAGCTTTTTTTGTGTGTAAGGCATTAAAAGGGTATGTCCTAATATTCCAAGTAGATTTGAAAATATGTAAAATTATAAGATCCTGCTGCAAACTGTTACAGGAAACTATATTTAAAATGAGGAAGTAAAAACTGAAGCAACAATCATGGACAAGCTGAAGTGGAGGGACAGGGCTCATAGAACCAGCAAATGTTTAATATTACATATAACCGCTATGTATATAGACATTGTAACATTATGTATATACATGAGAGTCAAACATACAGTTTTATAGCTGTCTCATTCCTCATATTTCCCCCACTGAACACTAAAATGACTAGCTTAAGCTTCCATGGTTTAATTCTTACCTCTCTTTAGGATACTTCATATCCAAACCACCCACATCACTGCTCTTACTGTACACTAGCCGCTATCTCAAATCTCTTTGATCACCAGCTTCATCCATGCCAAGAGTTGCATCTCCAGTGTGACCTGCAGCCTCTGCTCACCCTCCAGTCTTGCCTTTCCCATCTTCCTTCAGTAGCATATTGGTTAACTTCTTCAGTTTCTTCTGGAGCAACCTATTACACTCTCCTTCTGATTCACTCCAACCCCACAAATTTCATTTACATTTTTCTCAATTTTCTTGGGCAAGTCTCCTTTTTTAATGAATTTAGGACTGGGTCTACAGAGTGTGCAGGGCGTACAGGGTCTCACTACACAGATTGGACTCACAGTGATTCTCCTGTTTTCAGCCTCCCAAGAGCCAGGATTATAGTGCACCCTACCATGCCCAGTCTCAGTAGCTGTCTTAGTGCCCCCCAGCATCAGCATCGGCACAGAATGCCACAGATCATACTCCAGCCTCTGTGCTCTGCCTAAGCCAGTGCTTTAGTTTGCTGGGCTGTTTGGCTGACCCCTTGGCAAGTCTCTTTCAGGCATCTACTGAGATGGCCCCTTACACTGGTTGATACATAGTGTTGACTTGAAAAGTTTACAAGTTTAATTAAGTGACTCAGCAGGGAGCCAGGGTTCTTAAAAACATCCTCATCCTGTGCAGGAGAAAGGCATGGGCAT
>NW_004524661.1:7989486-8005348 GCF_000260255.1 Octodon degus | reverse complement strand
GGTATTTAATACAGGGTCATATTACCCAGATCAGACTCATAGTGATTCTCCTGTTTTCAGCCTCCCAAGTGTTGGGATTATAGGCACACTCCACCACACCCAGTCTCAATTCTCCTCTCAATGAGTGGGGGGCAGAAGGGGGACAGGCATGGTATGCCTGGGATCAAACTCCAGTCACTGCGCTCTACCTAAGCAGGAGCTTTAATCCACTGCGCTATCTGGCTGGCCCCTCAAGAGAGCACTTTATAAACTAATATTTATTTGCCATTACTATCCAAATATTGACCCCACTTGCCCACTTGTTCTCTAAACTTGAACTTGAATTTGTGTCCCAACTAAGCTATGTTAATATGAAGCTGAAGACTCTATACATTCAAACGCGTTATCCGTGTTCCATTCTTTCTTTTTAATTTTCTCCCCACTTGGTCTGAACTCTACTTCCCCCACCTATTCTAGCTTTCCCTACACTTACCTGGATGTGTGTAGGATTCATCTGTAGTTCTCTCATGATGCAGATGCTCAGACCTGCTCAGGCTTATTGAATTTGAGAGGAAACTAGAGTATTAGTAATTCGTAAGAACTCAATAGTCTATTGCAGTGGTTATGCATTTAAGAAATTATTCAACCAACTTGCGAATTAATACAAATAATACTAAACATTTTCATTGGTTATTTGACATTTATGGGTAAAACTTCCCAATTTTTTCCATGTATATGTTCCTTACTAAAATATTCACAGGGATGTTCTAATATGTATAGTTACATTACTCAGTGTTCTAATCACCAGGACACAATATCTGACACACACTACTGAAAGGAGGAGAGGTTTGTTGGCTCATGGTTTGGGGCAATGCAGTACAGGGTCATCTGGCTTGAAGAAGAAAGAACATGTTATCCAAGAGTCAAAGCAAGGAAACAGGACCTCAGAGGAAAGTGTGGGGGACTGGAAAGACTTAAGCCTCAAGGCCACAAACCCATAACCAACCAGATATACTGGAAGTGTACTCTACTGATTCCCCAGGTGGCTCCCCAACCAATTGACACTCAACCATAATTACCACCACAACAATATAGTATAAAATACTATACACTAGTTCTTGATTTTGTAGATGAGACTTCTAGAATTTAAGAAAATTGGTAAAGATCACTTAACAGGGTTGACAGCACAACACAAACCCAATTGTTTGATTATAGATTTAAGCAATGTTTAATAACCAATCTGTCCTGCTCTGCTCTGCTAGTTGGACCAAATTCTCAGACCTGTGTTTTGTTTGCTTAGAGTTCATGAAGACCTAGGTCAACTAGATCTTGATAAATGTTGTCAATGACTGTCATGAATTATGTTAAGCAGTAACTGTTCTTCTAAAATCGCTTGCATTTCTAACTATCAATGAACAGTTGCAATGTTCTATTAGTAGAACTCTATATTTGATGTATGGGTTGATAAAGCTATGTCAGATATAAAGAAGACTATCATAAGTCCTGCATTTATAATGGAGGTCATTAATAGTATCAAGAATTCATACATCTAGAGGGCCAGCAAAATAACTCAGCAGATTAAACTGCTTGCAAGCAGGTGCTGGGCCAGGCATTTGATTCCAGGGCCTTCTGTGCCAGCCCAACCACTGAGGCACACTGAGACAGCTCTTGAGACTGGGCATGGTGGTGTATGCCTGTAATCCCAGTTCTTGGGAGGCTGTAAACAGGCAGTCAGTTCAAGTCTCATTTAGTAGTGAGACCCTGAACACCCTGTAGATCCTTCCCTAAAATACAAAAAAAAAAAAAAATGATAAATCTAGATGATTGGATTCCCTATGGTTTTATAAAAAAGTAGAGACCTGAGAAATCAAAATCATGAGAGCGTGTCTTGGCAATTATACTTGTAATTTTTCTCTTTCTTTCTTTTTATAAACTATAGGTTTCAAATGCATCCCTAGATATTCTGATGATCAGCCAGACTGAAACTCATCCTGCACTATGTGCAAAGTCAGAGCAAATCCTTCACATTCCTTTTTCATTTTTCTCATTAATGGCAAGAACAGTACTTGCATTATTAGAACAAGGATTTCTAATTAGAAATCATCAACACACACGGTGGAGAGGACCTGGTACGAAATGTGGAATTAACTAAAGTGGGAAGGACTATTCATGCTTTGAAAGAAACAAACATTATTAAGAATTTTGCTGAGAGCGGTGTCTTTCTTACAAGAATCTTTCAACACTTTTAAAATTACCTTGGAAATTAAAGTTTGAAGGCACTTTACAAGGAGAGAGTGCAGTAAAAATTGCTCTTCTCCACTTTTGTCACATTACGCACTGGCTGCCAACAGAAAGATCTATGATTCGGAAATTTAGAACATCATTCTGCCTTGATCTGTTCTTCTGGGGTGAGGTCTTTGTTCATCCAAATAGCCTTTAGTCTGTAAATATGAAGATGCATGACTGGCCACTCTGCACTGTGAAATAACGTGGAGCCCTTGAACAAATCTGCAGGCGGGCATAGGAAGGCTCCTTGTGCAAAGTTAATCTCTTAGAAGCGTTTTACTATTGACGGACTTACTGGCCATAATTAGGCAAGTAAGAAAGTCATTCATGAAGCTGTAACAATTGGGTATTATGCTTTCATTTCAAATAATTTCAAATATTAAATGTTCACAGCATAGGATTTTAAAAAGGTCTCTACATCCTCAAGTCCATTTAGGCTGTAGTGGAATTGCCTAAACCCAGCATGTGCCAAAATGTTTTTGCATCCTTAGGTAATAAAATTGTGAACTCCTGTGGTTACAAGGGAATTTGAGACATTATCCTGTCCCAAACTCCCCAGTCTGACTTTTGGTAAGAGCCTATTTACCCCATCCCAGACATTTAGGCATTATTACCTGCCTACTGTGGTGTTTAATAACCACTCCATCAGAAAATGCTTTTACATATCTGAAATTTAGTGTTTCTTTTTTTTCCCTGCTCCACTCCTAGAATTCTAGTGGAAAAAGCCTGCTTTAAATTTAAGGGTGTACACTGCCTAGCAAATCCTCAGGGATGTACTCCCCTTGGGAAAGTGTTAGTTGTATGTTCCAGTCCTCAGCAGGATACCTAGAGCCGTAAAACCTAGTGCAGACTATGTTCAGTACAAATGTACTCAGAGAAGCAGTGACTATTTTTTTGATTAGTATGCACTCATCTCTGTACACACAATATCTTCCAGCATGTTCATATCTACACTAAAGGCAATCTTTTCTAATTGTCTGTGAAAATTAAGAGCCCCTTCAGGGAATTTTTCTTTTGTTTTTGTTTTTCCAATTGCTAAAATTGTCCTGATAAATCTCTTGTAAACAGTGATTGGAACAGTAAGCCTTGCTCCTCACCAGGCCTACATTCATTTTGAATACTTTCATTTGCTCCACAAAAAAAAAATTCTAAATTAAAGCCCCTGAGATTTTCTCTCTCTCTCTCTCTCTCTCTCTCTCTCTCTCTTTCTTTCTTGGAACCTGGGACTGAACTCAGGCCCTTGTGCTTACCAGGGAAACATTATTCTACTGAGCCTTCTCCCTGGCCTCCATTTTTAATCTTTCCTTCTGTTCTCTTTTCACTATTTTTTGTAAAGACAAAGCTCAAGTACTCTGATACAGGCAGGCCACAATCTTACTTCAGGAAAGCTATACATATTGCCTGGCTTGTTGGGCTGGTCCATGGTTGTCTCCTTACACTGCTTAACTTTGTTCTTCAGATATTTGGGGCATTTCTTTACATTTCCTTTGATTTATTGCCATCCCAAGCCATTCAAGAATTTGATTTTTTATTCATTGCCTTTAAAGAATTTGAAGCCACTAGAGAAGTTGACCAGTGTTCAATAATACCCCAGTAGTTTTTGCTGCTGTACAGCCTTATTTTGGATATCTTCAAACCTTTTATTAGGTATTTCCTGTTTGCTTTATTTTACTCAAAAATATTCACTGAGTACCTACTTGACACCATGCGTGGAGCTAGAGAGACACAATGAGAAGTAGCTATGTCAAGTCCATGAGATACATACACACACAAGTAGCTCCAAATTAAAGTGTAAAATAATGCATCAGTACTCGAGATTTGAGAGATGCCATTGGTCCTATTATGATATAGGACATGGTATGAGAAGCAAATTCTATAGAAGCAAAAGCATAGTTAATAAATACTAATAGTGGCATAAAAATTATACTCACTGCATCATATATTTGATCATTATTTTCCTTTCAGTTATTATAATAGTACACAAACTTTAAGTCTATTGACCTTTGCTTTTCCTGTATGCTATATACAATTATGAATTTGTGGGTTTCCAATTCAGAATTTTATCAGATATAAATATAGAGCATTGATCTAATGAAAATTCCTTACAGCATATACCCTTAGGAACCTCTAACTTTCAATTTAGATGTTTGTTCATTATTGATTTTCTATTGCAACTCTAGAAATAAATTCTGATTCAGAGCTGACAGCATAATGCCTTAAATATATTAAATTGTTTTAGCCTTGACAGTGGATTTTTTATTTGTTGCAGTGTATAGCAATATTACTTAGGGTGTGATCTCTTTAGACTATCAGTATTTAAATGGAAGAATGAAAAGCAGGCTGATTGTTGGCCCTCAGACATCAAACTAAGAAATCTCATCGCCGGAATATTTTGCAACCTTAAGAGGACACTTGAATCTCTTATCTACATAATGGTTCCTACATCTCCCATGATTTAGTATGAACAAATTAAAAATCCTTTCAAATCTATATGTACTAAATTAAAGCCCTTGCACCTCTGATCACAGTGTTACACAAACAAGGGATAGAATTGGTTCAGGTAGGAAAGGTATAGTAGGAAGTTCTTAGACACACTCTTGAAATCGTCTGACCCTTAGTTTTTCATTCCTAAAAGGGCAATAGTGCTAAGGGTTCCTTATAGACTGTTGTGAAAAAGATCAACGATACACGTTTCTCAGAAGAATACTCGCCTTACACACGATGTGGCCAGCAGATATTTATCGTGAATATACTGTGTAGCACAAGCAGTATATGGCTAGAGGTTATGGGAAAATAGAGGCAAACAAAACAAAACACTTTAACCTTCTGGGTCTTGTATTCTTGCAGGGATCTTGCAGTGGCAGTAACTGTAAATTCAGAAAGCAGCCATAAACTGTACCTTTTAGTGTCTTATCTATTTCAATCAGCATGTTGCAAACATGGGCCTTTATTCTAGGCCACTCCAAATTAAATAAGTGTATTTTAATGATAAGCAAAACAGCATTTATTTCTTATATAAATAGTTAGATTGTGATTTGTTCTACTCACCACTTTTCCATTCTATAGCCTTAGACATAACCTCATAAATGTATGATCTGACAGAATAAAGACCAACTAGGATATCATAATTATGTCTGTTAACAAAAAAATAGCATTAATTCAGTATAGAGCTGGAAAATTGCATTTATTTGGGGTTAATCGTGATTATAATCTTGGAAAATAGACTCAGATAGTCTTACATCTATGCTCTGAGATTTTACAAAATGGTGCTATACTTCTAGTTTGAAACTTGGAAGGAATTGGGAATTGCATCCCTTCTTAGGCAGGAGATATAATTGGGCTGGTGGATGTTAAACTGTCATGTAAGAAGAGGGGTACTTACAGTCAGAGCCTCTGGATAGTTTGGAGAAATGATTGGCTACACAGTTTAGAAAGTTGGGAGAGGTTAACAGCGTTTCTGAGGCCAACTCCCACCTGCAAGTAGAAATGCCTTCTGTCCAGTTGTTACGTTTAGCTGGAAACATGCCTGAGATCTGATAACCAGTTATCTCTGTACTCAAGAGCCCCAAACCAACTCCATTTTGATGATTTTCTTTTTGTCACCTCCAACCCTATTTGGCTTATATCAAATTTGCATGGTAAGTAGACACAAACTCTTTGCTTGGCAGTGTCTTAATTTCCTCAGTTCTTTCAGTAAGAAATGCTCTCTGCTTTCTTTTAAGGTTTCTGTAACAAAGTCAGCTAAGAGAGTAAATAATGGTCACTTACCAGAGCCATGGAAGAGTATGTAAGAAAGGGAGAAAGCATACTTGCAGCATGGTGATAGAACATTTGCTTAGCATGAATAGTCCTCTGAGTTAGATCCCCAGAACTACGGTGGAAAAAAATTATAGAAAAAAAGAAAAAGATGCAGCTGGAGAGCTCAGTGGACTAAAGCCTAAGGTGCCTACTTAGGCAAGGTTAGGCAAGCACAGGGACCGGTTCACAGGGACCACTACCACATGCTGCACCAGCTATGTCCTGCCGCCAGGCTCATTGAGTCAGCCAGAATCTGGGCATGGTGGAAGCATGGCTATAATCCAAGCTCTGGGGAGGCTGAAAACAGGATGATCACAATAAGTCCAAGCTGAATGGTGAGACCCTGTAACAACCCAATACAGACAGAGAGAGACCGAGACAGAGAGAAGATAGAAAAGGGAAAGGGAAAATCAAGGGAATTGTGACTGAATGGGCTGGAATGTGGATTGTCAGGTAAGAGAGTCCCTTAGACAAGGACATGAAAGGAGAGCAGGGAAAAATGCACAAGGTCTCCATGTTAAAGGAACAGGAAGGGACTGGTGAGATGGCTCAGTAGTCTAATGCACCTACTTAGAACAAACTAAGCCAATCAAAGTACAGGGACCGCGGTTCAATCCCCCAGCACTACATGCCAGCCAGCCTGCCCCCTGGTGGGCTGAGCAGGCCACACACAAAATAAATAAATAAATTAATTAATTAATTAATTTAAAAAAAAAAGGAACAGGAAGGGCAAAGTCCTAGTTACTGGAAAGATGGTAAGGCCTGGTCAGTGAGGCCTGGAGTGACAGAAAAACCTTGTATTTGTCTGTCTGTTTTCTCTCTGAGAAATGTGGAAAATCATCTATAGAAATTTAAGCAGAGCAGTGAGTGCTCGACAGTGTTTGAAGAAAAAGCTGTCAAGACAAGGGCACAATTGGAATTGATATTTCCCTTAACCATTTTCATTCAATTGCTTAACAATGAGAGTGATGTTGCAGGTCTTTCCTTAAAAATGAGCATGTATCACAGAGAAGTTGGGGCTAGGTGTGGTGCTTTATATTTTCTACACTTTTTTTGATCCATTCTTACGATGCTTTTAAAAACTTTAGTAGGTCTTTTAAAGCAACATACTTGAGTGAGGCCACACATTGTATAATGAATGAATAACCACTAATACAACAATATGCAATGTATTAATTATTGAAAGTGTCCTACTAATTGGTTGAAACTATCTCATTACTATTTGTTTCTATATTTTTAAAAAAGAACTAGTATAATCATTTTGTGCAACAAAAATGTGCTGAATTTTTTTTTAAAGAACTTAATACCTTAGACCATTTGGAAAGCTGAGGGAAAATAAACTCATCATTTTAGAGAAGGGAATCAACCTGGCATTACAATATAAATAGAGACTAATTTAGGCAAGAGACATAAGGAGGAATCTGGAAATCTCTTTCAAGATGTGATAATTTATCCATGTGTGAATATCATTGCATGTAAAAAGCTTCCCTGGAATGAAGATTTAATACAGTTTGCCCAAGGTTAGAAACTATGGAATCAAATTAGATAAGTTTCCTAATACAGACATAAAGAAATTGTAAACACAAATGTTATCTGCAAATGTTTCAACTTTTAATTATCAGACAATATGATGTGTTTCCCTCGCTTTAGGATTTTGGAATCTTTAGTAATATGATTGCCATTCTTATAAAGGAATTAAGCCTAGCAAGGAGTTAGGTAACTGAAAATTGCACTCTCTCTTTAAAAGGATTGACATTGTGAATTGTGGAGCTCCTCTCTGTTTTCAAAAACAAATGAACACATTTTCCATTTAAATAGTGGTCTTCACTGTCTGCTCTTTGAATAAATGCTGGGAAAGTATCTGACGTGCATGTATTTATCTTACAGCTTGACAAATGGAATTAATGCCAAAGTGTTAAGCCATTACTGTGTAGGGGAATAGAGGTCTTACAAATACATTTGCTATTTCACTTTCTCTGTGTGTTCTGTGCTTTGAAGGCTGGGTTAATGATATCCTCAGAAATTGTATGGTCTTTTGAATGGTAATGGTGGTGAAATATGGTTGGTCGAAGCATTCAGAGAGGAGCTGTGTTTGGTAATGAACTGACAATTTTCGAGAAGTAAAGATAGGAGTCAGGCATGGGTATAAGGCAAAGGCCTACAAGAAAGAACAAATTTATAAGCCCACACTATCTTCAGGAGGTAGATAATGTGGCCCTATATCTTTTTCTTCATCCCAAGAATCAGTCAGGAAGGAAAGGTTCATCCAATCCAGGGACATTCTCTTCATGAATGTCAAGGTATGAGAACGACATAATTGTGTTCACACAGTATGACACGAGAGGTCAGTCCTCAAGGTCATTCTTAGGGTCATTATGGACGTATGAGACAAATCATGTTCCCACTTAAGAGAATTCAGACCTCAAGTTACTGGAAGAAAAAAAAAAGGGTGACAGTATTTCCCTTCCATTCCTGTATCGTACCTACTTCACTATCCACATTGCTTTGCTCCATCAAATCTTCCCTCTTCTTCTATGTCTGAGTAGACTGAAGTCTCTTCCACTCTCAGAGATTAGAAAATCTCAAGACGAAGTCAAAGTTGATTCCTTGATTTGCCCATAATCCAAGTCCATCCAATTTAAGGAGACGTTAAAGAAAATCTTGGCCATCAGTGATATTTACTTTACCTTGCTTTGTTGGAGGAGGCTAGTTTTTGTTTTTATCAAAATATTGTTTCCTAAGGTCAAAGACGCTGTCACATTTATCTCTGAAATCTCACGAGACTTAGATCAGTGCTCTTAGGAAAGTAGATGCATATTTTTATTGAGTCAGGCAGGGTCCCCTGTCATCCTTTAAAGGAATTTTAGTCAGTTATACATTTCATCTCCTGCCTAGCTAGCCAATCTGAGACTGCAGATGAAAGGTTTTGCTTTGTGTTTAAAATTACTGTTTTTCCTCAGTGAACAAAATAGAGTTATCTATGAACTTGTTTTTAAATTGAAACACTAGAATGATTAAAGTTTGGTATTATTTATCTATCAAAAGTGTTTTTTCCCCTGAATATCTTTCTTAAAAATATTCAAATTTTCTAAAGCCACAGGACCGGATAATCTAAATCCATAGGACACAAAGTAACAATTTCATTTGATGTTGATGTATTCTCTTTGGGTTTTCCTCTACAGAAAGTCTATGAGAAATCCACTGAGCATATAAAAAGAAAAAAAAAAGAAAAGAAATTATGTCTCTTATTCACTGATGGCTTTTTGAGCTTCCCTTGGTTGGGAATTTAGCATTTAACAAAGGAATTTGTGATACCTTATATGCTCTGTGCTCTAGTCTAATATTTTCTGCGATATCACTCATAATTACTATATATTTAAATCTCAGTTTGGAATTCAGGTGTCAAAGGAGAAATAGTACTGGGAAAGTCTTTATTATCAGTTATGAGCTGCTGTAAAACTTACAGTGTTCAAACATCCCTTGAAATAGACATTAGAGACCTGAAAAGGAGATAATATAAAATTGATCAAAACCTGTATTTCAAAAGCGGCTTCTCTGGTATGTGGGGGAAAAAAAGGACTTTGGATGGAAGTGGTCTCGGGTTATTTTATACATGAACATTTAAAATCAGGCAGGCTGCTCTGTCCTTCATTGCAAGGTTTAAGTAGATATCGAAATATACTTACAATATATGTGGCAAATGGATACAGTACACCAGGAAAAAAAAAAAACTGCAGAAATAAACTGACTTATTGTGAACCTTATCTCTCTGGAGGGAAAAATCATAGAGGCTCATCGACTGCAAAGGTTAATCAAGATTCGGAGGGGACATCTCCTGTGTAGTAGCCGACAAGCATTTCATTAGAAAGGAGAGGAAGCTTCAGTGTGATTCTGGAGAATAAACTCACCAGGAGCCAGATTGCAGGAAGGAGGAGAGATCAGAGCTGGCTGTGCGAGTGGACTGGAATATTGACAGACCTGTGCCTCTCTTCCTGCGGTTTCAGTGACTTCACTTCCCCAGAAGCCTTCTGTGCAGAGAACCACATAGCACTCAACAGTGGCATTACCTACCATTGTAATTGCAGATTCTCAGTTGTGAGAACTTAAGAGTTTTCCCAGCAGAAATTTCAAACTTACAATTCTATTTTGCCACAGTGTGTATGTTGTATTTCCATACCCAGATTGTACGTGATGTATATGGTGTATTCCACCGATAATTTCAGCTTCGGGTATCAAACATTTATTCTGGTAATATCTTATTATTCCCATGTGCTATCCATTCCATTTGTTTGAGAAAGAAGGCAAAACTTCCTATAATACACTCATCTTTAAAGGTGCTTTTCTCGCTGGACCTTATTTATTTTGACGTATCGGACCCAAACACTATGTTGGAACACAGGGGTTTCTCATTTCTTATTAGGAAATGGGATCAAATCCATTTGTTGCAGATGAGAGACTTACAATACTGTGGCTTTGCAAAGCATAAAGATATCAGAGGAACATATAAACCGCAGAAGGATGAAATCACTATTCGTTAATGAATTTCTCTTAGCAAATATGGCTCATAATAGTAGTCATGGTCAACTTCTTCTTTGGAAAGAAAAATGGAGGCATGAGATAAATGTTCATGCTACCTAGTATGGAAAATATATATTGTATTAAAATAGTTTAGAACACCAATCTTTTCTTTGTCAATGTCACCCAAGGATAACAGAGTCTGATGAGTTTTGAGGAGCTGTTTGTGTCATAGGTTGACCTGTTAAATTTCCTGCACCTGGTGAGAGACAGTTACCTGCAGTTTACCATTCTTTAACTTTTTATTGCCTTATTTGCCGGAGCTTCACTCTGAAGATAAATGTCTAACACATCACACATACATATAACAAATGCCTTATTATCAGCAAAGCCAGTCTCCATGGTAAATAAGACACCACCCAAATCCACACAGTCAGCAGTTTATCAAAAAGCATTTTGTTGTTGGTCATCTTGTTTTCCCACCCGCTATGCTTAGAAGGAATGCTTTGTATTTGGAAGAGCGAGTGAACACGGATGCGAGCTGATGCTTTGCTGCATAGCTCCTGGATAGGCATCCCCCTTATTCTGCATGAGGCCAGCAAGGGCTCTGCATTTTCAGTCTTAGCTCAGATCCCCCAGCATTGAGTGTAGCAGAAAGCTGATGAACCTTTGTTATCTACTGCTCCTTGGGTCCTCAAAGGCAGGGCAGCTGGTGAGGCCACATCTGTCTCCGCTCTTCTTTCCCTGATCCTCGGAATAAATTGATTACTTTGATCCTTAAAGCAGTGAATCTGACAGCTCTCTGAAACACTGAATTCACTGCCTCTCCATTTTGAATAGAGGGCTGTTTATAGTAATTATCTGCCCCTCAGAGTAGCAAATTCGAGATCCTCGGGAAGACTTTCCTCACGGCTGTCTGGGTCCTATCAGTGCTCCAGTGCAGAGATCTGTACACATTTAACAGGAGACCTTTTAGCAGTGACAGCAGCACGTCACAGCCAAATACATTTATTATAACATTAAATGACTAAAACTGTTTATTCTCTGAACATAATGGTTTTCTGTGTCTTCAGTTCATCTTAATCTGTTTTAGTGCCCGGCTTCTCTTGAAAACCTCTTTTGAATGCAGAGTTATTCATTTCAGAGAATAGCTGTGAGGGGAAGAAGAATAAAACAAAATTAGCAGTTGATCAAGAGTACTTTAGGCTGCCACCCTTTCCATTAACGATTTGATTTGATGCGAGCGCAATGCTTTTCCTGATACGTTATGATAGAATAACCCTGACAGAAAGTAAAACCAAAGAAAACTAAAACTTGATCTGAGATACGGCAGCCTGCCACCTTCTCTATTAGCATTTTAATTTGATGGGAGCTGCGCGGTGTCTTAGTCTCAGTTCCCAGGAAAGCCTTTCTCATTTAAGAGCGCCTTATCCTTATCAAGTCATCCCGAGCTTTTTTAGAATTTATTTATTTATTTTTTAAAGATTACCTTTGCTTCTTTCCCAGTAGCAGTGGAAGGTGTTTATCAGACACTCCTTTGCAGTAGAAATCTAAGGCCGCCTTTTGATGATAAATTGTAAGTCTTCATCAGAACTGAAGTATGCAGTTAAAACAAGAAGAAAAAAAATAGACATATATTGCTCTGACTTTGACAGTACTTTTGTTGAAGTAGCTTCCTACAAAGAGAAGAGTAAAAAGTCAATTTTTTATTTTTTTGCACTGAATTCTGAATTATGCTCCCTTTTAAAAATTAATAGAATACCAAAAAATTATTTTTTTTTGGAGACCTATTCATCGGTTTATGGTTCTAACATTAGCTCTCAAGAGTGGGATCAGATCTCCAGATGGAAGTTTACTCTGTTCACCTGGAACTGAAGCAGAGGGGTCACAGAAACTAGCCATACCCAGTTCCTTGCTCTTCCCAGGAGCAGGCAGGGTGGCCAGGTTGCATGTGTCAGGTATTTTAGGATGCAGAGAGCTTCCCTTGGTCCCATTTTTCTGTTTGCTTTTTTGCCCTGTGTTTTGGATTCACCTCAAAGTAGTCCTTGCCTCGTGCAGGTTCCCTGAGTACTTCTCTTGTTTTCTCCTAGTGGTTTCCTACCTGGGGGTGGAAGGCCTTACTTTCCAGTCTCTGATCAATTAGCTCTATCAAAAATGAATGTTTTGGGTTAGGGAGATATCTCAGCAGCATAAGCACCTGCCTGGCATGCACAAGTTCCTGAGTGCAATCCCCGGTACCATAAAAAAGAAAGGCCAAAAATGAATGTTTTTCTTCTTTTGAAATCTTAATAGACTATATTTTATTTTCACCTTCCATCACTCACACCAGCTGGAAGGAGCTGCTTGAGTCCGTGTGGTTTACCTCCTTATGTTGAGCCCCTAAATGGTGCCAGGATCTCCCACAGAGCTCGTTGAAGTTATTTTCATCCTTTTCATTTCTCAGCATCGACAATTATGCAACATGTTTCCTATACCACGAGTCTGGAAGCAATAAGTACCCAAAAGTTTGAGAACCAAAAGAAATAGTGGTGTATTTTTATTGCTATCATTTTTGTCTCCAAGAGGAGGCATGTGAGTCCCTTCAGTTGCCATCTAGTAAAGGTGGGATTCTGGTTCACTGCCCTTAGCTATTTTCCTAGAATTTAGTGTTCAGGTTTCTCTTTGCAAAATGGGTTCTACGAATATTCCCTAAGACTCTTTTCACATCAGACTTGTACTTTGAAGCCTTCCAGCGAAGCTGCAGCTAGGTAATCTATGACAACAGCAATAATTTATTTGCAGTGCTTTATCACAGAAAGAAAGGTTCGTCCTTATTTAAATAGCAGTGTTAAAGCCTAATTAACTAAACCAATAGCTTTATGTATGCAAATTGCCATGACAGAAGAAGAGAGTGTGCAAAAAGGGCAGGGGGAAGGTGGGGGATTCCTGCCCCTCTGGGACAAGGACATCTACTAAGCAGATCTGCACCCTCCCTGCCTGTGTGCCTGTCAGTCTGTGGGGTTATCATTTTTTACTAGGGGGATTTGTACACAAATGGGTCCTTACATGTATAAAAGCTGATCTTGCCACAGTCTGAGGAGGATGAGAATTGTTTATTATTCAATATTCGTTACTTTGTTGGTTTTATGTTTAAGGTATGTTAATGCCCTTAAAAAATCTAAATCTATAAAAGAAAACAAACAAACAAACAAAAAAAACCCCACATATTTAATCCAGAGATTGGTGCTGCATATGTAACAAAGTGGAAATATTTTTAGTGCCTTATAGAGACCAGAGTACACAGTACTGTGGAGATAGATAGATATAGATATAGATATAGATATAGATATAGATATAGATATAGATATAGATATGGTGTACATTCCTAATAACTATATTAGACTCCTTGATGAGGAATTCTATGAGAGCTATAGATCCTTCCCTAAGAAACATTCTGAGTCATAGAAAAGTGTCATAACTTTCTGAGAAGAATCCTGTAATTCTTGCCCTGTCTCTCTCAGCCCACTGCATGAGGCGGCATGGTGGCAGGCCCTGTAGGACCACATGGCACGTGAAGGGTGCACAGGGGCTTAGAGATGATTGACGAAAGGAGAAACAACAGGCCTAGCACCCGCAGGGATTTCTAAATGACCTCTTTGGGGAGAAAAGCTGCAGTTAAAGGACATTCGCTTTTCTTCTCTCGATAATTAATAGCTCCCCTTTGGCCTCTCCTAGCTTCATCCTCCGAGACTCTAGTTTTCTGGTAGTGAGGAAGGCAAGAGCAACTGCTCGTTCACACCCCTTAACTGTAGACCTTTGCTTGAATTCCATCGCTGTCCTAATCCTACAATTGTTTCTAGTGTGTTATTTGGTCTGGGAGAGCCTTTCTTTGGCAATCAGAGCACACAGGGGCTTTGCCTAAATAAAGGACTCTAAGAAAACCTTCAAAGACAATGCTGAGTGCCTGGGATAAAAATCTTTATTTGGCGGCATTCCTTTAGAAGAATAAATAATGTAATGGGCTCTTTCACATTAAGCAGCTCTCACCGGCTGCCCATATTCCTTCACCTCTTTGCAATGCATGGTGACAACACATTGATATTGCTGAGGTTAATGACTGACTGATTAACAACAGAGAGCACATTTGCAGGCAAATGAGCTGTAATAATTGTTGCAAGAACTCCTTTGAAGTACTGTTTTAAATAGGCTTCTAAGGGCTCTTGCCATGGGTTTTTCACTCTGTCTGGACAAGCCCTCCCTATGATTTTTCACCTTCTGTGCTCTGAGGATGGTGGCAGAGGAAACTCCAACAACGTTATATCTGAAGTAATCTAAAAAGTGAGTCACGTTGGGTCTTCATTATGAATTATTTCAGCCTATAGTCTTGTATAGTGGTTTACACTGGTAGGTGCTTTGAGCCATAGCACAGGTTTGCTAATGTGGGACACACAAGTGAAGACCCATATTCTGCATCCAGAGTGTCCCTCCAACATATACGTCTTGCAGGCTTGATTGGCTACCCCTGGAACTATGGAGGGAGGGAGGCCACAGCATGTCTCTATTGTCTTCCTGGCCACAATGGGATGAGCAGCTGCCTTTGGCATATAACTCCAAAGAAACAGGGCCAAGCAAGCATGGGCTGAAAATTCTGAAACTATAGAACACAATACACTTTTCTTCCTTACATGTTGATTTTCTCAGATATTTTGTCATAGTGATAGAAAGCTGACTTATGTGAAGACTCAATGTGCTGATTTTCCTGTGTTTTAGAAAGACGATGTGACATTTATTTTAAAAAAGTACAGATGGCAATATTGTTATTTTCCTTGCAGCTATTAAACGTATACAGTCTTATAAAAGATTGCCCATCACTTTTTAAGACCTACATGTCATTTTGGCAAGTAATGCCACTTAATCTCAAAGCCCTCCGAATTCTACCATACTGAGCTTGATTTTCCGCCTAACTTTAGGAAGCACAGCTTTGATGATGTATATTTGCCAATATGACAGTGGCTGTCAAAATTGGGCATGCATGAAATCAGTTGGGGTGTTCTACAAATAAAAATGCAGTGTGACCCTATCTTGACAGTTTCTGCTGAGGTAGGTCTGGGATAGAGCCCCAGAATTCGCATTTCTAATAAGTAAAAGTTAATATAGTAAAACCCCGGTCCAGAGACAGTGCTTTAAGAACCAATGTTCATGGCACGTGGTCAAAATTAAAAAGAGATACTACGGGTATTTCTTGATCATAGCTCCCGGAGTGCCTTAAAACTTCTCATCTTCCACATGCACAGGTATTCTCTCT
>NW_004524661.1:7956356-7989386 GCF_000260255.1 Octodon degus | reverse complement strand
TCTCTCTCTCTCTCTCTCTCTCTCTCTCTCTCTCTCTCTCTCTCTCTCTCTGACTTCTTAGAGGAAAAACATGAGCCACTAGCCAATTATATTGACATTCTTGTTAAGCTTTATAATTTTCCTCTTATTCTTGCTCCGAGTCACTCCATTCGTGGCTAGCTTGCTGAGCCTATTCGTGCAGCTATGGTCATGGAGCTAACAAAGGAAACTGCTGCCTGAGGAAGGGCAGTCTATGATGATGTCTCTCATTTACATGCTATGTTCGTAGCACTTTTGCTTCCATTATTTTAATGTAAAAATGTGTTAGTCCTATTTTAAAGGTGATCAGAGTCTCCATTTTAGCTTTATAATTTTTCTTTTATTCTTGCTTTGAATCTCTCCATTCATGGCTAGCTTGTTAAACCCACAGGAGGACCTGAGCAGGGGGCCGGGGGGGGGGCAGGAAGGGCGCGTGTGTACATCATGTAGTGGAAGATCCCCTGTGGAGGATAACTTGTAGCTTCAGCTGAACCAAATTCATGGGATCATCTCAGGTCATCAGCTATTGCCCCAGTTTACAATGGTAAACTTGTATCTAATGGCCTTAATGCAAAACAAAATGACGAATGTATTATGGAAGATTGTTGCGCATGGTTTAAAACCTGTTTACATTACTTCGAATAAATGTTTTACTAGTATATAAAAATGCACTTAGAGCACCACTATTAGGTACCACATATTACAGTGATACAGGGATTGGAGAATATTGTACCATGTCATAATACTGTGGATTTGCAACTCTCAGCTCTACTAGATAGGAAAATGCGTCAAGTTATTTTTCCTGTGCTGCTGAGCTTATGACGACCTGTGAGCTTCTCCAATATCTTAGCATGAAAATGATTTGACATCAATATGGGAAAAGTAATAACTAACAAATAATACGCTATCATGTCACCTGTAGCATTATTGCGCACAATGTAAATACATATTTATTGGACTCACAAAAAGCATGAAAAAAAGACAATGAGTATTTTTGCAATAATTGTGGTAATATTGGCAATAACAGAATAGTGGCTAAAGTCAGTACTTACCATGAGCCAAGTCTTTTGCATGAATTATCATATTTAATCCTTACAGCAATCTATTAATCAAGAATTATTATTAGCTTTCTAATTTTACACAGGAGACAGTTGAGGCTCAGAGAACTGAAATAATCTGTTCACAGTTAAATGGCAGATTTGAGGTGACACAAAAGGCTTTCACTCTGAACTTGGGACTTGTGCAACATCTGCTGAACTATCTCCAATACACTTTGCAAGGGTGTCTAATTCCTAGAGATAGCCATTAAGAGTGAGCAAGTATTAGCCATTACAATTCATTTGCACACCAAGCATTAAATATGTGAAGCTATCACCATGTGCGACACTCTCCTTTGCCCTCCTCTCCCTCACCACAAGTTCCAAGGAACATTAATTCCTATCAGTAAATTAATTCCTAATAAACATGTTTTGATGACTTTGTACTATCACTTGTGGGCAGTATTCCCTTCAAAGACTTGTATTTTTACATTTATTTATTTATTGGTGCAGTTCAGACTCATAGTGATCCTATTATCTCAGCCTCCCCAGTGCAGGGATTACAGGTATGTGCCACCATGCCCAGTTTCAGGGCTGGCAAAACGTGTGGTACCAGGGATCAAACTTGGGACCTTGTGCTGGCCAAGCAGCTGTTAGACCTCCATCTCCTCAGCTTTTTTTTTTCTTCCCTCCAAAAAAACAGTAGGCTAGAATGTTTGTAAGTTTGATTCTGTGAATTCACTCCAAATATGCAGATTTTTCACTCCTGTTCACCATACGATACTTCAAAGACTTAAGAGTCCTACGAACCTGGCTTCTTGTTTCCATCTTATGCTTATTGTTTTATTTTCTTATTGTTATGGTCTATCCACAAAGACTCTCCCCAAAATCCTCATATCTCCTAAGTGGGTTTTGGAGGATAATTTAATATGATATTAACAGGTGGGGTTTGAGCAGAAGGAGCAAATTCCTTGGATTGTGACATGTAAGGGTGTCTCTCTCTTACTCCTTGCTTCCTGGCTACTAGAACTTGTGTGGCTTTCCCTCCTCTATTCCTCTTTGCCTTAACAGTCTGCCCCTGACCATGCCTTGTACTTGCAAGCAGAAAGAAGCTTCTCTTTCAAGTAGGGAGTGTCGGGTGCTTCGTGCCAGAGATGAGAAAATAACTACAACATGTATTTGAGAATGAGATCTTCGAACAAAACAAAATTGTAACTAGGACTCATGGTGATATCCCCACATTCCTGTTTTCCAAAGATAATCCTTGATTTTTAACTTTGGAGTATATGCACATTTATGAGAGTGTGTTTACGTGTGTGCGTTTCTTATATGTTTTTTCTTATACCATTTTCTGTTGCCTTACGTGCATTTGAGTATTCACAGAAACTAGTATATTTTATCTATTTGCACCAAAATAATATGATAGGATATACTTCAGCCTCTCATGATTTATACTAAGTGATATAGGGAATTTTTTTATATACACAATTTTTACTTTATTCTTTTAACTGATGTCTTGATTTCTAAATTATAAATATACTACAACGTAGTCATCCTCCTACTGATCAGTATTTAGGCATATTGGAGTTTTTGATGCTATGAACAACCTAGCAGTCCACATTACAGCTTTGTCCATATAGACAAAGCTTTTTCCTATGGAGCACATAGGGGAATGGAGTTCTATACTACAGAGCAGGCAGGTTTGAAACTCCCATTGCAGGTTTCCAGTTCTCAAACTGATTGTTCTAACCCACAGTACACTTCTACTGGCCATATCCAAAATGGCCTATTTACACCACAGTCAGCAACACATGATATTTTTAAAACACCTCAGAATAAACAGAAGAGAGGGAGTTTAGGAAGCTGGAAGAGTTAACATCCCAGGGTTGGCTTGTGAAGACTGTGATTCAGAAAGGGTGAGGCTTGGTTGGCCTGAAATGTAACCCTTTTAACTCCATCATTTAGCATATTCCAGACTCTTCACCTCAGTGTGTACCTCAGAGCCCACATCATTTATCTCTATTCTCTCCAACACTCACACCAAGGCAAAAAAGATGGGAGGCCTGACAACATAATACCAGTGAAATACTAGGGTAGCGCTCTATTGCTGAGGAAGATACACAATGCCTCTGCGTATTTAAAAGTTGACTTTTCCCTTTTCTTTTCCCTAGAAATACAACCAAATGAGATGCTCCCCCTCAAGTCCCCACCCCAGGCAGCTCCTGAGGAATTAATGACCAGCTGAGGTTAATGAGTCCCCACTCAGCTTCGGGCCATCAACTCTCCCAGCTGGCCATTAATCCCCGAGAAATGCCCCACGCCTTGGTAGTTACTCCTTAATTATGGAAGGCATTAAGGACCAGGAGAGAATCCTAAGTAAAATGAAAAGGCCATTTTTCACTGTTGCTCAGTGTGGGACATTCGAGTCCAGGTGGCACATGGAAACACAACCACACTGTGATTAAGCCAACTGTGTTGGAGGAGCAGTCATCAATCTCTATTTCCTCTGATCATCCAAATTCAAGGAGGCTATTTAAGGCTAACCCATGTCTAAGACCCAGTAAATAACTTGTGTCCAGTGAATTCTTGATTAAACTAATGCCTTGGATTCACTCGAGCCAGATATAACTTTATCTTTTTGTTGGGGAGGAGTAAGTGCTTGTCTCTTTGGTGTGATTTTTGAGAGAGTCTAAGATTTTCTCTTATCCATCCATCTGTTCATCCCTATTTACCAGTATCTAAGAGTAATCTGTTAATCATTCTCTTGGATCTGAACAGCGAACTTTTGAATGTACCGCAATGACAACTGGAAGTGTTTTCTCCTAGGCTTTCCTATTATTCTTTTTCAGACGATGGCAATGGCGATTCTGTTAAAGAAACAGGCAATTTTTTTATTTTTTTTTTTTTTTTTTTAGTGTGGGAGTTTCATTAGCTATACATTTTGAAAACTTAAATGAAATTACTGAACGTTACAATGGAGATTTTGAGATGTTGATTTTGAAGTGTTAATACTATATTATGAGTTGTTATCCTGAAACATAGTCCAAAAAAATGGTGGTTGGCTTTTTGTTTTAGTTTGTTGTTGTTGTTTTGTTTTCAAGATGCTGAGGATGGACACTAAAGTCTTAAGCATAGCAGACACACTCTTTATCCCTGTTTCCCTGTCCAGCTCCTGTGTAGAGACTTGGCCTTTGTTTATGATCACATTTGCAAAACGACGCTCAGAGGCTATGTTTGACAAAAGCACAAGGGTGAATATTTAGAGAGCGAGGTCCTCAACTGAGCAGTCAAAGTGACCCTAAGGCAATGCTTGGTTACAGAAATAGTTGGAAGAGTTACTTAAAGTCCAAAGCAAAATTAACTTACTGGGGAGCTTTTTCTAAGGTAAATCAATCCCACTGAAGCATGCCACTTCATTTTTCTTCTGGTATGGAAATGGCATTAGATTAACATGAAGTTAATACTATATCACACATAAACTAACTTCTACAAAAGATAAAATACAGTTTACTGAGCCATGTATGAGCTTTGAGATAGATAGCTGGGTATTTGATTGAGGTGACACTCACTGACAAGAATTTGTACTGACCTCAATTTCTGGGCAAATATAATACTCTCTTCACAGTGTTGTGAGTCTAGAGTTAAGTAGCCCTTATAAATAATTGTTTACAGTTCCTATAATTAAGGTCTAATACATTAGAATTTGTAAACATTATATAGAGTCTAATGATTTAATGAAAAATTATTATACTGTAGGGAATATGGGAGTCATTTTCATTGTTTTGATTTGTCCTCTAGATCTACTGTGCACAAATGCATCTGGCCTCTTCCCCTGATCTTCCCAATGAAATGTCTCAAATTGGTCCCTCCTCCTTTTTCCCTACCTGTGTCTCTCACCAGCCTGGTCCAAGCTCTGTACACTCTTCCCTGTTCTCTGCCACCCGTCCTTAAGTGACTGACTGGCTTTCTGCATCCTTAATTTAAAGCTTTCTTCCAAATGCTGGGTGGTTTTATAACACATTAGTAAGAGTCCTCAATGATTTGTTGTCCTTTATCAAAACCCTCCATATCTTATATGGTTCTACAATCATGTCTCCTTACAGTTGTCCTATAGTGTCCTAACATCATTGGCCGATTTTATATGATCCCATATCACTGTAACACTCATTATGCATACCAATTAGTTGGATATCTGTTTTGCTTTTTCATTTATTCATTCATTCATTCATTCACTCATTCATATGTTATTATAAGCTGTGGCATTTAATTGCATTGTATATAACATGCCAGTCACTTGCATTCTTAATTCACCCAATAGTTACATAAATGATTTGTACTCTCCTTTGCCAGGCCACACAATATGTAGCAGTAATAAAAAAAAGTTGCAAAAGTCATGATCCTTTTTTTTAATAATGATTAGAGAGAAACACATACCAGTGAAATAATCACATTAATGTTTACATGATTAAAATTTACCAAAAGATAGCATCTTACAAAACAATCTAATCTATACTTAATGAAAGAGGAATCTCTTAAAGGAAAGATAATGAGAAATTGTCTACCTAGAAGTTAACTATGGCAGGGTTGGCTGAGCAGAATAGTCCTTGCAAGTGAAAATAGAACTGGTCAGTGCCAATGCAAAAGGACAGTGAATCTTGGGCAAGGGTTGGAAGATCTGGAAAGGCCGTTGGGTTTTAGTCAGGGGAAGATGAGAAAAAGTTGAGAAATAGGGCTGTAGATGAAAGTAACCTTTCTAAGATGTGTGCTTTTTCTCTTGGAAGAGAAATATTGTCTCCGGAGAGCTCTATACCTTGTAGACATCTAGTAAATATATGCTGCATGAGTGTCTGAAGGAAATTATGATATTTGTATAAGCACTATTTGTTCCTCATGGATAAACTGAAGCAGGAATGGGAAATCTGTAATGATTTATTGGCAGAATTCTCCAGGGCTTTGATTTGTGACCTAGCTTCAAGACTGATAAAAATGCTGTTTGAATTATGTTGAAGAATAATAAAATAAAAGTGATAAAGCGAAGGGGATACATTGTTCTGGAGAAAAAGTATTGAACATTTAGTTCCAGAAATGAATGATTTCAAAGAGGAGATTTCCTTTGCTTTTATTGTTTTAAAACTGTGCCAAATACAATATTTCAAAATCTAAATAAATTTCCACTTTGACTTTGAAAATGACTCTTTGCAGTGTCTCTATAATGTTTCAACATAAATCTTCACGACTTTGCTGTATTTCATATCTGGAACTTCACCTCTTTAGGAATGAGAGCAAAATAAAGGTTTAAAGGGAAGTCCTGTTTTACTGGAGACCAGTATTGTTGATCATGAAGACTAAGAAAGTCTCAGTGTGTCAGGTTGATAAAGAAGAAAATCTAAAGAATAATTTAACCTTTTTCTTGAAGATATTACATGATATTTGATTAAGGCAAAGCATAACTGTGCCACCCACTCCTTACCTTCCATCCCAAGGTGCTTTGCAACTCAAATTACGCAGAATAATAGTCTTTCTCCCTCCTTGCCCTAAAATATCATCTGGTCTCTGTCAGAGATTAAACTCAGTTCTTTAGTCTGTCCAGGGTGATACATCTATTTAAAGCCTTAATAGATAATCAGATTCCTGAGGGAAATTTAATGTGGTTAAATAGTAATAAAGGAACTTTCCAATAGAACATAAACAATACCATAATGAAGAATATTAAATCATATGTTTTGTCACTGAGCCCATTATAGAACCAATTTAAAATTATAATAAATTTGCATTTGGCACTTGTTAGAGATTGGCAAATTTATTCATGTGAAAAATAGAGAATATAGATTAAATGTCTTTGGATTTCCCTTTTAGAACTAAAATATAATCATTCTTGTATAAAGATCTGTGTATCATTTTTGCACATACACACATATATTCTTAATCCATTAAATGCATTCTGAAGACATTTTTTCATTGAAGTATTTTAAAAATGTAAAACTTAAAGACAAGCCACAAAAGATTAGTGATTTTGACTTAAAATTCCTCATTTCTCTCAGAAACAGGCATGCATTTTGTCCCAACCTATGATGGATGATTGTATGAAGGGATGGAGGGAGATGCAGCACAAGCCAGGGACACAGATCCAGACCTGGCTGACTGGAAAGCCAGATGCATCCAGATTGTTTCCCCCAGAGCAGGCAGGATGCAGTCTGAGCACTTTTCCAGTGAGTGTCCACTGCATCCTGCAGCCCTAGGAGAGCCAGTTCTGATCTCTTTGTAATCATAATGGTCTCCTGATGTTTTCCTAAAATAACCGGTGATTGTCTTAGATACCATGTCTTATTTGTGACTGATAGTTTCTTATGCTTTCTAAAGTCATTGCCAAAAGTTACCAGCTCGAGGGCTGGCCAAATAACTCAGTGGATTAAAGCACCTGCAAGCAGGCACAGGGGCCAAGGGTTCAATCCCCAGGCCTGCCTTGCTGGCCCTGTCCCCAGGACGTGCTGAGACAGCAATTGAGACTGGGCATGGTAACTGGGCATGAGTGTAAACACTATGAGTCTGATCTAGTAGTAAGACCCTGAACACCCTGTAGACCCTTCCCTAAAATACAAAAAAATAAAAAAGACAAAAGACGTGTCAGCTTGTTTCAAAATTTACTAGTCACTTAATGATAACAAGCTGATGGCTGCAGATGTATAGAGCAATTTAGCATGTTAAATCAACAATATTTTTATCCAGTAACTCCACTCCCAACAACTTATCCTAATACATAATAGAATGCATCTATTAGTATTGAGATTATCATTAAAAGTTAGAAAAACCTTAACTGCTGAGTAGTATGAAATTGATATGTATTGGTAGAAAAGATACAGAAGTGTATATATGGAATTGAAGTACAGTCAAAGCATATCATTAAAGCTGAAGGCAGGATATAAAAACAATGTAAGCCCATAAACTTTTATACACATTCTTATGCACTCACAATAGAAAAATACATGCAGGGGCCGGGGAGATAGCTCAGTAGAATAAGCACTTGCCTGGCAAGCGCAAGGTCCTGTGTTCAATCCCCAGTACAGAAAAAAAAAAGAAAGAAAGAAAGAAAGAAAGAGAAAAATGTATGCAGATAGCAATATGACTATATACACATCACATGTATGCAAATACACACATCTCCATACAATATAAATATATACATATATACACACACATACATATATATGTATATATTAATGTCTGTTTTGGTGTGATTTGATGGCTATAGCAAGCCTCCATTAATTAATTGTGTAGACCTTGAATGAGATAGCAAAAGTTGCTTTTTATTTTTTTTTCTTCAAGTAGATGTGCTTCATAATAATGGATTTTAGTGATTGTAAAATGGACTTTTTTATTAACTTGGGATATGAGTGAGGGTTCTGTAAAGAAGCAAAATCAATAGGGCAAGTATTTGGATGCATGGATGGATGGATGGATGGATGGGAATACAGATAGACTTATTCTAAGGAATAGACTCATGTGATCATGGCGGCTGACAAGTCTTAAGATTTGTTGTCAGTCAGCAAGCTGTAAGCAAAACTGAAAAGTAGTGTCCCATCTGGAAGGCAGCCCGTAGAGGGGTTCCTTTTCATTTTAGGGAGGGTCAGTCTTTTGTCCTGGTCTGGCCTTCATCTAACTTTTTGATGCCAACCCACATAAAGAAAAGCAATTGAAGATGATCACCTATCCATTTAAATGTTAAACTAATCTGCAAACATTTGCAGCTAAACACACCAAATAATGTGGGACCAAACATCAGGACAGGAGGTGGACCAGTCAAATCGGCACCTAAGATTACTGCAGGCAGAATTTGTTAGATGGTCTCTGTGTTAGGACCTAGGTTTGTCAGACATTGCCTGTAGAATTCAGAACCTTTCTAATCCTGCAGAAAAACAAATGTTCCAAGAAACGCAGGAACCTTCTGAGCAAAGAAGGCTTCAATCTATGTATTGGTCAGGGTTTTACTTAGAGGAACAGATATAATATAAGGAACAGATATTAACACAAGATATACAATGTATAAGGAATTACAAGGTTGGCTTAGGACGGTTAGTCGCAGAGTCAGATGGGGGAATGTGCAGAGGGTGTCTGCACACCCTAGACTGAGAAGTTCAGTCCCTAGGTCTGAAGCTCACTGCTGTGCTCCGTGCAAGTCTCTATTCGCCAGCTGATGGGTCTGTGAGGGAAGACTGAAGCATCTGTGATGGACGCTGATGAGTCTGCGAGGGAAGGTGAAGGATCCAAGCCAGAGGTGGAAGAGTCTGCGCTATGTAGGCCAGGCGATGAAGTCCAAGCCGAATGCGAAGACTGAAGCTTCTCCAATGAAGTGGAAGATCGACTACTTCCTCAGCTCCTTTATATGGTCTCTTTGGGCCAAGTCACTCTGGGGGCAGAACCAATTGTGCCCCAGGGCAGGATCTCCACCAGCTGGAAGTATGCCCCGGAATCATCGGGCCAAGTTGACACAATGTATCAACCACTGCACTGTGTAATTCTGAAAAACTGAAGAAATTGAGGACTTTTGTGAAATTCTTCATTCCCTCACCTTTACTGTCATTTTTGTTGAGGCGATGGGTGATTTTCCTTATTGTGGTTGACACTTTGCGTCAATTTCTATGCAGAGGTAAATTTTGGGGGGTCACTTTAGAATAGAAAAATGCAAACTAAGAAGCATTAGAAGTCTGTATATGTTTGTTTTTCTTTTGTTTTTGGAAAGAGTACTATTATAGACATGTATGTAACTATTTCAGATATGATTTTTGAATCTTGTTGCTTAATTGCTAAATACTTATTACAAATTTCAGTGATTCTTTTCAATTATAAAAAATAACATCAGTTTCTTATTGCTGTTTTAACAAATTACTACAAATTTATTGGTTTAGATCAGACAACTTTATTATCTTTCAATGCAGCAGATCAGAAGCCTGAATGCAGCTCTCTGAACTATAGTGAATATACTGGCGTGAATACATTCATCCCAGAAGTTCTAGGGGAAGAATTTGTATCCTTGTCTTTTTCAGGATCCGATGCCACACTACTGCTCGGTTCATGGCCCACTAATTTCAGCTTCAAAACCAACGGTGTTAAGTCTCTTTCTTTGTTAGTAACATCTTCCTCTGCCACTACACTCAGACCATATCCTCTCATTGTTATGGACCCTTGTACTCCTCTGGACCCACTGAGATAATCCAAGACAATCTCCCTTCTCTAGTTCCAGCTGATTTGCAGATTTCATTTCCTTTGGCCATATTGTCACATGAGCTCACAGATTCTAAGGAAAACATCATGAGTATCCTTGGAAAACCATTTCTCTGCTGACAGGATTGTAGGACCTTAAACAATCCCTACAGTGTCCCTTCAAAGGAATGTCCTCATCCTTACTAGTCTAACAGCTGTAACCACAAGGCAGGGGCAAACTGTGTTCCAACTACAGCTTTTTCTTATCAGAGCAAAAACTGCATGGAAAGATTTGAGTACGTGGTTTTCAGTGATAGCAGCTAAAAGAAACTTTCTCAGAGGACCCATTACAAAGATTTCCTAAAGCTACTGCCTGTATTTCTTCCTTAGACTCCTTGCTTTTTTCTTTATCCTGCTCTTTCCTGTGTATTTTTTTTTTCTTATTATTCCGTAACATAGTCAAAGTGAATGTACTTGGTTTACAATCAAATAGTCTTGGGGGATGGGGAGGTAGCTCAGTGGACTAAGTGCCTGCTTAGGCAAGCTCGGTGACTAGGGTTCAATCCCTAGCACCTCATGTCCTGCTGGCCCTGCCCTGGGGCACGCTGAGCTGGCCAGTAAGACTCTGTAATACATAAAATGACTTAAAATAAAAAAATAAATTAATTAATTAAAAATAGTCTCTTCTGTATTTTAGGGAAGGGTCTACAGGGTGTTCAGAGTCTCACTACTAGATCGGACTAGTAGTGATTCTTCTGTTTACAGCCTGGGATTACAGGCGTGTGTCACCACACCAAGTCTCAATTGCCCTCTCAACACGCCCTGGGGGTGGGGCTGGCATGGCAGGTCTGGGGATCGAACCTCTGGCTCCTGTGCCTACTTGCAGACGCTTTAATCCACTGAGCTATTTGGCTGGCCAAAAATAGTCTTGATGATGTAAGAAGTGATAGAATACAAGGGAAACAGAAGGTGATTGGAGCCATGGTCCAAGTGAATAAATATGATTTATTCTACATCATTGGAGGAAAATATCTTCAATACCCTTGATAGTAAATAAAATTGCTGTTTTCTAGCAGCATGCAGGTGGAGTCACAAGACTGCCCTGCTCTTCTGTGGGACTAATTGTAGAGATGAATTAGAGGCAATGTGGTTATTTATGTATCACTTCTATTTGTTTAAATGAACTCATTGCCCCAAGGCATATGGGCATGTGTACAAAAATTAATAAACACAAGACTAACTTCTCTCAGCAGTCTCTGGAAAACCTCCCTGGTTTGGAAGTTCTCTAGTGATTATACACACATAAAAACAATAGAATAGTAGGGTCCCTAGAGGGTCTAAAATCTATGCAAGACAGGATTTATTAAAAACTAAAATTTGGCTTTTTTCTTTCATATGTGGTATTTACTGGAAGCTGTAACAAAATTTCTTTTAAATATCCTAAAAAGATTCAAACAATATACATGAATAAATGAATAATTTCATGATGAACTTGAGAATAAATAAGAAAAAAGGTAGCAGGAAAAGAAGTCCAACAGAAGTTTCAAAAGAACCAGAGGGTCCTTCCTTCCATTCAGAATTCTCAATGACTGGCTGTTTATTGCTAAGTAACTGTAAGATTGATCTCCATGTTAAGACCTCAACCTGTGTTAATATACTGCCCCCTTTTCCCAGCAGCCTCTGGGCGTTGGAAGTAATACGGGAAGCTCTGAGTTGTGACCACAAGAGGGGGGATGAACTAGAAGGGATGTTACTATCAGGGATGGAAAAGACAAGCTGCTAAGACCACCACAAATGTCAGACTGCACCTGTAGTCAGACAAACTGTATCTATTGCTTATTGTGAAAAAGGAGAATATTTCATCAGGAACCGTAGTGTAGCTCAGTAAAAGGGGTTGGAATAAACACACACAGGGATCTTGCTTTTCAGTGCCTCTTTTAGGGATAATCTAAACTACTGATTTGCTCCAGATGGGAGTCTGTCAAAAATGCGTATAACTGTGACTAAATAAATCTTATCCCATTATATCTATTATACTGTTCAGATATTATTTATTTTTTAAGAATCTTACATTAAGATGTAAGGGAGACAACATGGTATTTACCCATGTGGGTCTGATTTATTTCACTTATGAGTATAGCCTCTAGTTGCATCCATTTACCTTTCCCTTTAAAATAAATTAAAAAATAAAAAGGACAAGAAAAAACATAAGGTTTATTGAAATCAAGCATTAGTATTTAATTATTTGACCAATCTTGTACAGCTATATCTGTTAATCTGAGCATCAGATTTGATGATTAAAAAGACAATATAACAACCATTGTTAACTTTTTATTCTTGTTTTGAAATTCTATACTATATGTATTATTGTATGTAACTGTTTTTGTCTTTTTTTTTTTTTTGCTTTTGTATTTTTTCCTTGCTCTTTAAAATAAAATAAATGAATCTTACCACAGGCAAAAGGAAGGCTATCAGGAGAACCAAACTGTATTTGATATAAAGGAGCCATCATTCATTTGGGGCAAGAGAAAACATGTTCAACATTTTGAAGATGACACAGCAACTGTTCATGTCTATGCTCACAGAAAAGTATGAATACCTTGGTTTTTTTTTTCCTATTTTATCATGGCACCAGAGGTTGAACATTCTTGCTCAGTGATCATCTTTTTTATTAATTTTATTGGGAAACAAATAGCAATGAGACAATGTCAAAACCAATCACTAGGACAGTTTCAATAGTTAATAACATTGTGTATTGTTCTCTTCATAGTGGTTATTCATAGTTCAAGATGCAGACATGATATCCTGTCCAAACACTATTAATACAAATCTTTCTTCTCATTAAATTAAGAGAAAGTAGCTGTATATCCATCTTATTTTGTATATACAGATACAAAATGGTCCTTCATTTGTATCCCCTTTTTTTGTTTAGTTTTGTCAGAGATGGGTATTCCATTGTTACTTAAATATTGTAGGCGTGTGAATTCAGCAGAATATAGTCCGGTAGTCCATAATAGTAGTGGGTTATCCATAGGACTGGCAATGTAAGAAATTGTTGACTTGAGCCCTTTATAGCTCAACACTTTTTTTTTTTTTTTTTGGCAGAACCAGGGATCGAACTCAAACCCTTGAGCTTTACAGCTCAGCATATTAATATGTCTTTATTTTTCATACCTCATTATTATACTTTTTTGCTGGATGGTTTAGATCAAGATATAGCAAGACCTTTATAACAAAAACTGTAACTTTTGTATCAGACAAGGTTAGTCAAATCCTCTCAGGATTTACCCTGAAACCATGCACCGCAATTTGTAGATCCTTTGTAAGTGTCAGCATGTGGATGATTCACGGCCATTGCTTGACCAATTTGCTTTCTGTGAAAGCCTGAGAGAGTGGGCTGGGGAGATTGCTCAGTAGAATAAATGCTTCCCTGGCAAGCACAAGGGCTTGAGTTCAATTCCTGGTTTAAAAAAAAAAAAAAAAGCCTGAGAGAATGTTTTCTCTCCATGTAACTCTCCTTAGGTACACTCTATGTGATCGATCACTTTCCTCTGTGGCCCCATAATCTCCTTGATTAGTAAATGTGGGACTCAGGATGTTACATTACAGGTCCTCCTATGTCCTGAGTCCTTCAGTGATTATCTTTTACCTAATGAAAGAGTGAAGGTGACACAATTTAGTTCTAAGCATCAGGGCAATTCATGACAAAAAGAATCACCTACACAGTGTGATATTATATCAAACTTCTTAGGATGGCAATTATTAAAACAATCAATTATTAAATTTTTATGAGGTTGAAAAATATGAGTTCTTGATTATCATTAGTAGGAATGTAAAAGGGTACAGCCATGGTGGGAAACACTAATTTTATTTTTTTCCTCAAAACTTATAGACAGAGATAACATAGAATGTGGAAATTTTGCTCTAGTGTATGCTTCCCCTTAAAATCAGGATCCTGAAAAGAATTCATAATCACATATTCACTGAAACAAAGTTCATAATTGCCAAGATGAGAAAACAACCTAAACTTCTATGATGAATGGATGAAGGCCATTGTGACATACATACACAAGAATAAACATTACTCAACCTCCAGAGAGCAAATATTTATGTGACAACATGGATGAATGTAGTGTACATTCTACTACGTGAAAGAAGCCAGTCACAGAACGGTCAGTATTGCATCGTTAAGCTCACAGGAGGGCTCTGACACAACTACAGAAGCAGGATTAGAGTGGCTGCCTGTCAGGATCTGCAGCCTGAAGGAAATGGTGTGTGGCTATTTAACAGGTTTAAAGTTTTAGTCATGCAAGAGGAGTAAGTTGTGGAGATATATGGCATAATGTTGTATGAAGTTAATAGCGCTGTGAAGTACAGTTAACATTATTTAAAAACCGAAGAGTTCGTGTTTAAGTGGTGCTGTCACTGTGAAAGCAAAGAAAACCATGAAGATGCCGAAACAGAGGCCAGCAGCAAAGCACAAGCCCTCTACGACCTGGGATTGAAGCCCCTGGAAAGCAGCAACTTGGTAAAGAGGAAGAAGCAGGTCTCTCTGAAAGGGAGCTGACTGGAAAATGAAGAACTGGAGGAATACTGGAGGAAAGGAACACAAAAGTGATGAAACAGCAAGACAGTCTGAAATGCTGACCATAGCTGGGAACTGGTCTCTGCTGACACAAGGTAAGTCCAGAGATTGGCAGCTCCAGGAAGAAATGCCAGATCTGACCTGTAGCCCTTGCCTGAAGAAAAGTCCATGGCTATTGTGAACTGTGGAAACCATACTAGGTTTTGTTCAGAAAATGACTTCCACATGGCAGGATAGAGCTGGAGAAGAAATCCCAAGCAGCGTTTGCTTTGTTTGAGAGGGTTCAATCAGGAGCCATTTGGGGAGGGGGTTAATTGCTTAAGACTGAGCCATAGAACAACTATCAAATAGCCATTCTTTGGGGTTTCTGGTGTCTCCCTATCATGGTGACTATGTGGAGATTGCCACAAGAGACAGTCGTGTAGAGGAACAGGTTAGACATAGAAAGCCCCTGAAAAATTTAAGTTCAGGACTGGAAAGTCATGGACTTACCATCCAAACTGGTGAAAAGACAAAATGGTTATGTTTGGTTTTCAGAGGGGGCTGGGTCTGAATATGTGGTATTCATTCCAGTGAAGTGCTTGAACCTCTGCCCTGCTGCCAACCTCCAGCACAGAGGTCAGCATTCTGTTTGCTGTCTCTATCTACCAACATGCGCAAGAATGTGCCCAGATTTGGACAGGTGCCACCTCCTGGGGTTCTCAAACAGACAGTTTTCTGGAGCAAAGGGAGCAGGGAGTACCTCCCAAACCCACAGACTGTAAACTCAAAGGTGGAGGAAGCTGTGGCTTGGGGTTACAGAGGAAAATGGATACTGGGAGATATTCAAGTGGCTATCGGCTTAGGACAAACACTATACCTTGAACACGTCCCCAGGGAAAGACAGGGCAGGACCAGCATTCACTCACATAAACATGAGTGTAGAAGTAAGATAGGTGTTAGGCTTGACTCTGTAGGCCTGCCCCATAAGTGGTGGACTCCAGGATTGGGACCTAGAAAGAAAACACTCATTCAAAACAAGGAAAAGGTCCTTGGGCTCATTCCTTTTCCTCCTCTTCCCTCTTCTCTTCCTCTTACTCCTCCTCATCCTCCACTTCTTTCTTCTTTTTAGTCTTACTTCTTGCTTTTGGGGGGAGTCATTTTTAATTCAATTTTATTTTATTTTGAAGAGTAGCGACAGAAGCAAAAACAAATAGAAAAAAAAGCAGGATAACATAGAACAATACATGTGTTACAGATTTTCAAAAAGGAATAGCTAATTAACAATAGTTGTTATATTATCTATTTTTATTGTCAAATATGTTGCTGAGATTAACAGATATAGTTATGCAAGATTGGACAAATAATTGAATATTACTGCTTACTTTCAAGAAATCTTAATTTTTTCATTGTGTTTTTTCTTGTGTTTTTCTTTCTTTATTTTGTTTTCAGTATTTTCTTATCAACTTTTTCTTGTCTATTCTTTTCTATTACTTTTATGTAATTCTTTTACTCCTTAGCAGGATACTTTATCTACTTTTCTCTCCTTTTCATCTTCCTGTTTTTAGTTTTCAAATTTTACTTATTTCATTTTTCTCATACTCTACTCCCTACATCTTTACCTATATTAAGAGTTAAGTTTGATTAATCTGAGATCTTTTCTTATCACTATGTAGCTATTGTTGAATTCTTTTTTATTTGTAATGGAGATATAATTATTGCATGTGATTCATCTTTTTTCTACATTACAGTTATCTATATATATATATATATATAATGTCTTTTCTATGGTTATTAGTGGTATAGTGGTAGCTATTATTAGTCCTTATGATTCCTCATCATAAGGATCTTTGATCCCTGAATTATTCTTCATTAAGGGATCAAAGACATCAGTTATCTTTGACAACTGAATAATGCTGCCGATTTACTACTGCAGCTGGGGTGCTATAGTCATTGGTATTAATCAGTTTGTATCATACAACAACATCTTGTTCATTTTTTTGTCATCAACAGTTCAGTAGTTGATGTCTAGAGAACTGGGTACCAGGCCACTTAGAGTGTAACCTCCCTTCCTAAATTAACTGAGGAGGTTGGGTCTTTGTAAAAAGTCCAAGGCCTCTAGTTAACCACACTCAGAGAATAGCACTAAAAAGACAATAGCAACTAAGGAAGTCTCCATACTAGCAACAGTCTCTCTACTATTATTAACCTGCAAACCTCAATGTGTGCAGGTACACACACACACACACACACACACACACACATACACACACACACACACATAAAAACACGAGAAGACAATGTAAAAAATTCTCCAAAACTACCCATGTCTGCCAAAGTTGACCATCAATGGGGAAGGGATCAAAACTCAATCAGCAGGATTCAGATGTGGTGTCTGGAATATGGAGCACCCACTTGCAGGAGCTGTGGTGCATAGAGGTAGCAAAAGCTCAGGGGGACCTGAGGATGAACAGGGTTGTATTTTCCTAGCAGCATGGATAGTCCTTAAACTGAACTTATTTGTTCACACATACCATGCCACCCGCACACTCTTGACACACTGTCCTATACCATCTTAGTGCTTTCATAGAAATTCTATCTACATGAAAATATCTTCTTTGTTATGTGTATCTGGCTATATCTCCCAGTAGAAAATGAACCAACAGCAGCAACCTTAAACATTCTACAGTGCCACCCTCACCTAAATAATACTTGGCAGTGTCCAGTAAATTCTCAGGAGTGCTGATAGACAGATGAGTGAATGATTGAGGTTTCACTTAACCCCTGGAATCTTAAGCAAATAGTTATGACAGGAGGAAGAATAGAAAGCTAAACCTCTCTGTTCTTCAGTAAAAGAGATACAAGAGAACCTTCACATGGCCAAGGGAATAAAAGTAAAGTAGGAGAGATAATGGAAAAGGTTTCTCAGCTCTATGAAACAAAGCAGAAACAAGAAGAATGTTAAAGACTTGTACTGAAGAAAACTGTGACGACAGACAGATGGAGAGGAAATGCAAAATAAGTGGGGGGCACATAGGGCCACATGCCTGTCACCACAGCCCCCCAGCATGCTGAAGCAGAAAATCATAAATTGAGCCCAGCCTGATCAACTTTGCAGGACCCTGTCTCAACATTTTAAAAAATAAAGCAAGATTAGGACCAAAGATGTAGCTTAGTGAGAAAGCTGTGAATTCCATCCCCAGTACCACATAGACAGACTCAGGAGTTTCTTTTATTTGTTTTTGCTTCTTTTTTAGAGGAAAATTTATCAAGATCACAAAACCTGAGAGGGATGCACATAAAGCTAGGATAGTTAAAATATTGTATGAAAGAATCCCAAGGACAGCCAAAAATTTGTTGAGATACTTTAGAAATTTTTGCATATTAAAATCTACAGCACCTGATGATGTCTTCTAAATACTCAGAGACTGGGGTTTTCCAGGATACTTTGTTATTGATTTTGAAAACTTTTAAAAATCATAAGGCTTGAAAAAGAAAAGTACACATTTTGTCCTTGCCTTACAAAAGTAGATTTTTGGAAAAATCAAGCTTCCAACTAATTACAGTTTGGTCAGCTTAGTGGTAACAACAAAAAGATACCAGATAAAATCATTTTTTTAAGAACTGTACTGCAATCCCCTAAAAAGGAAGAGTTCTGAGCAGCAAACAAGGTCTTGTGAAAAGTGAATCATGCCAGACCAACTTAATTTCCTTCTATAATAGAGTGGCAGGCCATGAGATAAAGGGGCAGCAATAGATGTAATCTACCTCGATTTCACTGGGCTTCTGAATCTCTGCTACGTAACATTCTCATCAGTAGGCTGAGAAGATTGGTCCATGCTGTGCTACTATTAGGAAGGAGCATAAATGCCAAAAGCCTGCCCTAGAAGGATGGTTATCTGTGTCTCAGGGTAGGAGGATGTTTTCAGGGATGGTAGTGCATTGCGGTTCACAGAATCTTATAGACAGAAAAATCGATGACCAAGCTATGGGAGCATAGATGTTTCTCGACCACTTCTGTCATCAATCATTGGATCTTTGAGTGCTGTATTCCTTTCTCTGGGAGGAATCTGTTTCACATTCTCTTAAGGAGAAAACTTTACAATAGATTTTCTTTAGGTTTCTAGCTTTCCACTAGCGCGATACTTTGGTTAACGTTTTTAGTGACTTCTTCATGTAATGCAAATGATGATTCTTACATGATACTTATATGTTTTATTTTCATGTTTCTCTTATCTCCAATTGGCATTTAACAGGCAAAGAAGATAAGGTGCTTTGCTCTTTCACAGCAATCTTCATATTTATAATTATTCATTTGTATAGTAGTTCATTTAGATATTTTTCAATATGTGCATAATAGAAAGAATTGATGGATGAATTTATTACGAGACACTCATACTGCATGGGCCATCCCCAATATCTACATCAACATTTTCTGCAAAGCAGTCCCAGTACCCAGGAATATGAAATGAGAGGATTACAGTGAGTTTGAGGAAATCCTCGGCTACAGAGTCCCTCCTGGAAAATACAATGAAACCCTATCTCTAAACAAAAGTTGCACAACGATGTTAAAATAAGATGTTTCCTGATAGGTTACAAAACAAAGATTATTATAAAGCCATATGTTTAAAAGAATATATGTAAGTTTGTAGAAATTAATTATATTTCCTGTAAAAATTGTAACAAAATGACTGACTATACCACAATAAATAAAAACGCAAATGGATAAACTTAGGCTTCACATTCACTGATTTAGAAGAAACTTATTTATAAAAGTCTATAAAGTTGTCTTCATTATGTGGTATATCCAGAAAGCTAATCATCCTTGATCAATTTCAAACCACTCTTAATCCTTGTGATCTAACTGATTCCTCCTGACTTTACTTGGTTCATATAGGAATATATCTTTAAACTTATAAAAGCCCAGATGGAATAACATTCTAAGGTGGTAATATGCTTATTGTTCATTACCTCACTTTCTAAGTTGGCATTTCAGATTAATTAAGCATTTGATAAAGCTCATGTTTATGCAAGTGTTTACAAATTAGAAAAGCTCTTAGCAGCATTTAATTTGTTTGAATATATATATTTAATTTGCTGCTTCTAATGGAAAGAAGCTTAAGGGAGTTTAAGAGTCATACCCTTATTGATAGACATTAAACATATGCAGAGTATAATTATTATTGCTAATATTTTACATTTGCTATGTGTCAACAGTTAGGCGCAGTAGGAAACCTCATGTGATTCTACAGACAGAAACGTGGGCTGTATGTGCTGGGCATTTGTGTGACTGAACATATTTATCTGTGTGTGGATTTTATCCTTGCCTTCTCCGTGCAATATACCCCTGCTTTCTTCACACTGGTGTTTCAATGAGCACGAAATGCTTCTCCGATCCTTTGGCATACTTGTCCAATGACACAGAAATTCTGGATATAGCTCAAAACCTGTCATGACAAATATCATTCCAGTCCACAGCCAGTGGCCAGTTTATCTCCAGGACTAAGAACTTGAAATGAATCATTTAGAACACATTCTCATCCAGCTAGCTTTGTGGAAACCACGAGGGGGTTTATGGTGATTGCGACCCTGGCTGATCTACCTACCCACGCATAGCTTCCAGCTTTGCATCTAGAACTAATAATTTTTTTTCTTTGTTATTTTTGGAAACCATTTGATCTCAAGATGAACAAAATCACATCTTAATCATCTAAGATTTAAGCTCCTATGCTGTATCAGAATCTAGGCTGAAGGCTGGAGGTGAAAAGATGAATAAGAACTAGCAGCTTTGCCTGATAGTTTCTCAGCTGGGCTACCAGAGCAGCCTCTGTCTTCTTTTCCTAGCCCCATTCATGCTGAACCCTCCCAAAGCACTATCAAGCCACCCATGGAAAGGAACTCATCTAAAGAGTGAAGCTGACAAGTTGGGAGTCAACATTTAGACCCTTCTGTCTTTTCACTGTCATCATAAGATTAACATCTAAGATTGCTGACATGGTTTTAGACATCCTTCCTGGTTTGGCCCTTGTCCTGCCTTATTTATTACTCTTTTTGCTTGTGCTTTCTGGTCCAGTGACCTCTACTGTTTGTAGCCTATGTAAATTTTTATCTCATTGTCTCATTCTGTGTCCCTGTCCCTCTACCTCTCTCTCCCTCCCTCCCTCTCCTATTTCTCCCTCTCGCTCTTCCTGTCCCTCTCCCTTCCCCTCCTTTTTCCTCTTCCTCTCCCTCTCTCTTTCCCTCTTCTTCTCCCTCTCCCTCTCCCTGTCGCTCTCCCTCTCCCGTTCCCTCTCCCTGTCTCTCTCCCTCTCCCTTTATCTAGTAGAAATTCTCTCTCTACCTATTTATTGCTTTTTATTATTCCTTAAAGACTCAGTTCAACCTCCCTCCCCAGTTTTCCCATCTCCATTTCTTCCAAAAAGCAGGCAAGAGCAGAAGCTACACCACTAATGCCATCTGCTTATTCTGTAACTGCTTTTTCATTTAATTATCTGTTTATTGTTTCAACTCCCCCACTGGACTAATGTCTTTGTTTCTGTTTTTAATCAATGACTGTTTTTTATTTCAATAATACTAATTGGTTTTCTTCTTTAAAATTTCCACCTGTTGTCTATTTTCCATGATTTTTAAAATAATTACTATATTTTTGGCTTTATTTCTTTATTTATTTTAGAAGTGAGCCAAATATACCCAGTTTAAGGTCATCATATATAGAGATATAGATATAGATATAGATATAATCACTTTTGCCCACCTGCTTATTGAAGGTTTGTTACATATTGGAATTTGGGCTTTAAGTTTTATTTTTATGGAACATTCCTTGAACTCTTTAACATGTGGCATTGTAATAAGGGATTTTGGATCACATGTTGCAAAACAAGACCTTATAGTCTTGTGACTGTGGTTTGAGCTTCTCTTCCTGTGACATCATCAAACCTGAGGAAAGGCTCTGCTCGGAAACCATGCCTGTTCTCTCGCTTGTATATTAGCTTCACTGATGCTTCAGGTACAGACATTACCGTTCTGTTTGCCAGGAAGACAAAGAGTGCCCTACCTATGGTTTTACACAAACAACCTAGGCTCAGCGCTCATGAAGGGGGAACAATTTTAATTCCTAGCCCCTTATTAATAAGAAGATGCACTGTATACACAGTGCTTGCCTCTTCTAAAATGCAAAGCCCAGCCCACAATGGGAAATGGAAATCGCAATGAGCTCTTTGAAGCTGTGTTTCTTTCTACTTCCAAATTGTTATCTGTAAGGATGTGCTTATGTCTTTTTACTTTTATCCCTCAAATATTTTACTTAATAATATTATATTCTTGATGAAAAGAGGAAGAGTCAAGAAATAGATGTACATATTTAGTTATTTACTACTTTTGTCTCTGAGGAAATAGGCATGTACTTGGAGGCTAGTGATAAAGGATGGAATCAGTAGTTGACTAAACATGTACAACTGAGAATATGCTATGTAGCAAAAATTATTAAACCCAAGGGCAAAGAAATGTGAATAAGATAGAGACCTTGATTTTAAGAGCTTAAAATAAAACGTAGTCTCCTTGATTCATAGAGCATGTTCAGTGTATACATATATATTATATGTGCAGTTGCCTTCTCATTGTAGGTAAAAGATATTTGAGACTCCCCAGGTGAAGGAGGAAAGGTCTGTTGTAGCTTGCAGTTTATGAAGGTTCCAGTCAGCCAGCATGGCATGGTAGGCAGGACGCAGAGCCTGTCTGTTCCTTTCCCTTTTTATCCCCACCAGCTACAAACCTGTTGGTGTAGTGTAGCCACCCACACTCAGGGTTGTTCTATCCTTTCCAATGAATCCATCATCCAAACCCAGAACTATGCTGAACCAGTCAATGCACTGACTGTCACACACCCATGATCCAGTCACACACCCCGAAGCCGCCCAACAAGCGTGTTTGGATATAAGTTGTAACAGTATATCACAACCATTGTTTCTATATTAGGAATATAATAGGAACAAAAGAGACAAGTGTCCAGAATCCAACACTCAGTTGGGATAAATACACACACATACTCACGCACATGCACTAATTTGTAATAATGTGGAAATTTGAGTTCTTCTTCCTTGGGAAATTTACCTGCAACTGCCATGTTATTGTTAAACTGACACTACATGCTGAATTAGTATTCATCATTTGACAAGGAAGAACATCCCCAGCAAATATCCAAGGAAGCAGAAGTCCTGGAGGCAAAGAGATGATGGTACTTCTGAGGTGTGAAGCTCCTTGGTACAGTGAAGTCTCAGATCACCACCAGCCCTACCCAGCTCTAGTAAGTCCATTTGGTGCAGATTTCATAGTGGAAAATGTCTTTCTGAGCCCCATAAAATACACAGATCTATCTTTGGTCACCCCGGTATTACCTGGGTATTCAGAATCATTCACAGGAACCTCCCCATTTTCATCTGTTTTAGGTCCTTTGGTTTTGCACTGCTTAAAGAGAGCTTTGAGGTGCTGATATGATTTTTCTTCCAAAGATCGCATGGCAGGCATCACCAAAATGTTTGAAATGCAACTGAACAAGTTATGTGTGCGACTCTTTTCCTTCCCATCCATGTATGAGCTCTGAAGTGTTGAGTTCCTCCTAACTGACTTAGTTGGATTACACACTAACTCTTCCCATTTGGCCAAAAATGAGTGCAGGAGGGTGGTTCCATCAGGCAGTTTTATTCTCCATAAATGAAGCTATTAGCAAAACAAGTCAAGGACCCGTTAGGCATTCTGCCATCATCCAGATGAGACCTTCAGCAGATGTCGGGAGTTGAAATCCCCATCACTACCCCTTTTCTCTGCACTGATTTTATGATCTGTGTCTGGTAACGCACTATACATTTCCCCCATGCAGCCCCATGTACTCATAACGAGAGCGTGTCTGCGCTCTTTGTCTGTCCTGCCCCATATGCTCTGCACCGTGTTCTGCCTTCAGGTTGAGGATTTCCATATTGGAGTGTATCTTCATGACATTCCCCCATGTTCTACTTCTTGCCTAAACTGCCTGTTTCTTTAGGTGTGTGCTTAAACTTCCATTATATCCAAATACTTCTCCATTGAATTATAACACAAAGGTCCTGCTGGAAAAGTCCAAGTAATAGTACACTTGCTGGCTCAATTCCAGTATGATGTTTCCAAGGGCCTCAACAGCTTTATGGTGAGAATCACCAATGATTCAATGCTTCAACTTTCCATGTTTGTTGAAACTCTGGATCAGCAGCAGGAACCATTCCTGTAAATATATTAGAAATGTGGAATCTCACCTACTGCAAGTGAATAGAATCCTTCAGGAGATTCACAAGGGCATCAAATTTATAGAGCAATATTCTGTTGCCTGGTCTTCTCAGTTTATCTAACCCTTTTAACTCTGTATGCTATAAAACCTCCTAGGTGGGCTTCTGGTGGCTTTTGTGCAGACACACACAGGAAGTCATCAATCTGTGTCCAAATCATCATTACAGTCCAGGAAAGGCAGCCTTTTCTTTGATATTTAAATACTTGTCTCTGTGTTATAGACTCTCCTAACGAGAGGCATTAATGTACCACTTTTTGACACTGAGCATAACTGGATTCCACTAAGAAAGGTGCCAGGTCCCAGCCTACTACTTGCTTGCTGATCTTTAAATGGTATTCTTAAATTTTCTTATTTATTTTTAAAGGAGTCATTCTTTTATTCTAAACAGTGCCTGTTTATGTGAAAAGACAATCATAAAAAATATCTCCCTTTAAGAACAGTAAGCAAGACACTTAAGTAAGCGCAGGGGCCGCGGTTCAATCTCTGGCACAGCATGCCACACTGGCCCCGCCCCCAGGCACATGGAGCTGGCACTGGAGTTAGGGTGTGGTGGGCAGCCTGTAATCCCAACACTAGCGGGGCAGTAAACAGGAGGATCACTATGAGTCTGAGCTGCGGAGCAAGACACTGCACAAAAAGAAAAAAGGCTTTAAAATATAAGCAAAACAAAAGAATGCTTCTAAATTCTAATTACATAAGTGCCAAAGATTAACATACACTTTGAGGCTAAATTAGGTCTTTTCTTTCCTAAACAGAGATTAGAATTATCAAAATGATGTTAAATGTGTACACCTCTAGAGTCTTTTCCTTGGCTATAGTAAGCAGCCATAAAGACCAGCACAGGGACTTTTTACCATGATATGTACTTCAAATGTAATTAGGAATCAAAGTTACTCTTGCAGTCTAGCTTTTGGAAAACACTGTTCTATCCATTTATGACTAGGCCCTCATTTTATACCTGAAATAGATAAAAGCATGTCAGAAAAGCATGTTTAATTTATTACAAGAGAGTGAATTTCAGTGACTTCTTGAAGGAGACATTTTTCTAAACATAAGCAACAGTCATAGAGGGCAACCCACTGGTCCTGGTGTGTTTTGCTCCCATAAACTAGGGAGCCTCCTAATCAAAACTGAAACCTTATAGTTTCAAATTTAGTATGAAATTTTTCTTTGTGCCAGCCACATAGTTGGAAACAATCTCTCTACTCTACTAGGATCTCGGTGTTCATACTGGTACATTTTCCACACTGACAAGGAATGTACAAGGGCAGAACAAACATCACCACAGCCTTGCAAAGCTTTATGTAATAACACTGTATTGTTCTGGACCATTCAATCAATTGTAGACATGGTTTAAATGTACAGAAAAACTAAATGTAGTACCATGGGAAAAATGAAAAGTCTTTTTTGCAGCCTAACTTCAGGATAAAGAGTTTAAGAGCCTATGTTTTGAGAGAAGGAAGTTTGCCTAGACTTTCTGTTGTATTTTCCTGGATAACTATGGTAATTTCCTTTTAAAAATTCAGAGATGAGTATTTCTCTCAACAAAGCATGCTGTATGCTAATTAAAAGTGGCCAAGAAGTCAAGAATTCCCTATGATGTTTACGGAGAGAAATCAATACCTGTATCTATTTTGATAAAACTCCAGGGCTTTACTGGTGACTATTAGAATCCAGAAAGGTAAGCTTTTATGTTATGTTTCTTGTAATAATGAGCAATCTAGGGTCAAAGAGAAGTCTCATGCAGAGCAGAGAATAAAAGAATAACTATGAACAATTGAAAAATAAATGCAGAAGCAGATATTAATAATGCTGCTTAAAGCAAGGCTAATCTTTATTCAATGTTTTTTACTCACATATGAAACTCCCTTTGTGTGGAGTGCTAGCAATGCATGCATCCCTGATGTTCCGAGACCCCAATGCTCATGCATGGATTTATGGTTTTATAACACAGTGGGAGAGTTAGGTGTTTGCACACACACATGCACACACACTTACACACTGTGTGCAGTCATAACAATGGATATATTCCTGATAATCTAAAGCCACAATGCTAATGCAAAGATTTATGGTTTTATAACTCAATGGGGGACTGGATATTTGTGTGTGTGCGCACACACACACACACACACACACACACATTGCTATTCCTTGCAGCATTTATTTGAATAGGAGTCCTTAAGGCATCTTAGTTTTACTGCAATCCCCAATTGTTGCAGTCTGTTGTTGAGGAGTGCTGGCTGGTACATGTAACCTCTCCCTTGGGTAAAGAGCACAGATAGCTTTAAACTTCACTAAGATTTCTTTCTGAAGAACTTTAGTGGATGCCATTTGGATTGGCCCCAACCATTATTGTAATTATTATTGCAAAACCTTGAAAGTATGTCTAATCATATTAGATCTTGTGTCCAATAAAATTATTGTGTAATAGACTATCAGGAATTCGCAATGATATCACAAAGAAATGGGTTTTATTGCTATAAATTTCTAATGTGTTTTCATCAGATTTTTCTGAGGAGTGGGAGAAGGCAAGATTCAAAAAGTAAATGAAATTCAGAAGTGCTTCCCATTTTATATTAACTTTCCTATTAACTTTATCGTTGTAACTGTTGTTCACGCCACAAATGATGTCATTTTTCTCTAAAGTCCAAGTGTTATAGTATAAAAGTAGTAGAATTATTTCATAATTCTATTTGTGGTCACTAATGCATTTCCAATTGGCTGATTAAACTGGTAATTCTATAGGACAACATAAAAAGCACATGAAATACATGCAGCCAATCGGTACCCCAGAGTAGAATGGTAAAAAGCATTTATATTCCTCTCAGAAAATTAAAAGAAACTCAAAGGCATAATATCTCTTCACTAGTTGTCTTTATTTAGTAGCTAAAAGTACAGCAGCTCATATTAATCACCCACCAATGTAAGTGGCATCGAGAAATTTCTTTGTGTGTGATTCTAAGTTAATCCAACGTGGACTTTTATTGGTTTGCTTTTTTCCTAGTGCCTTAGAATTTATCCACAATGCTGGGATGTGATCTGAAGTGCTGTAGGAAAAAGGACTTCAAAATGTACCTTCTCCATCTCTGTTGTGGAGAGTTCTTTTCTTGTGAGCCAGTAGGTAGTAGCAGCAACAAATCTCTTCCCTTTGATAACAGGCATATAGAGGATCCCTGTGCATTCTGGTCCCTGCTGACTCAGGAGAAAGGAGATGACAGGAGCCGGTGTCTTAGACAGACCACTCCTGCTCAGGCTGCGCCCTGAACACAGCTCCTGGATGGCTATCGTTTGTAGGTTTCCTTTTCATTGGAAAGTAGGTCTTCACCTTGGGCAGATGGTTCTATTATAGTAAGCAGCGCATAAGTCGGGGGTGGGGCAGAGTCTATGACATTCTCTGAATGCTTGCTTTCTCCATCCTGAAAAAGTGCTGAAAACACCTGCATGAGCACAGGAGCCACGTTCAGTTTAGAGAGAGTAGAGCTCCCTGTAAAGCTCTCATGGACAGGCCGTGCATGGCCCCCAACACCATTCTCTGCAGTTCTAACAAGATGTACAAGTGGTCCCAATAATGAAATGCTTGCTGGCTTTCTCCTCCAACTTCTAATGGCCAAATTTGTATCTTAAACACAAGAGTTTTTTGTTTTCTTCTCTTTTATAGAATTGTTATTCTCCCAGCATGAAAGCATGCAGTGTGAATAGCTTGCACATAGTCATGGGGAGGTAAAATGTCAGGTTTCATATATATATATAGTATCTTTCAGGTCTAGCTTTTGCAGCAGGCATTGGTTCAAGATGTAGTCAGAAGACTGAGAATTGGGGCTTTTTTTTAACCTCAAATAACTTTCCTTGTCTGCTTTGGAAATGCACAACTGGAAGTATTCTTTAAATTCTCAAAGGCAGTTGTAACATCAGGGGTGATTTACTAAGATAGAAAGGCACCGGAACAGGAAGAATAGTAAGGCTTCATGTCACCCAGTGCAAACAGCACCTTGAGCAGCTCTTCTGCCCCAGAGACCCTTGGGAGCCTTAAAACATGGACGCGCATTCACTTTATTAAAGGGCCACACATGAAGTTTTTGCTGAATGTTAGGGCTAAGTTGGAAACCACACCTGTGCCAGGAACAAATAGGACACAAAAACAAAACAAGACAAAACAATTTTACTCTCCTCATAGTTTCAATGAAAATTAGACTCAACATTTTGTCAAGTTGTGCAATTGATAGCCACTAGTCAAAATACATCATTCGGTTTGTAGTATACTTTGTGTATATTTAGCAATGAGCTTAAGTGTAAAAAAATAATGAAGGCGAAATGCCCACTCTTAGCATCAGATAGCAGTTATTTAATATTAAGAGGACTGATGAGAATACAGTGTACAAAATCATTAATGTTGAAGAATGACCTCTCTATCAAGCCATATTGCCAAATACCATAAACAACTATTAATTGTCAGAGCAGCCAGAATACACAGCGACCCTGTGTTCAACTAAGCATAGCATGCACTATAGTAATTAACCTTTGACTGTAGAAGTAAATTAATGCAGAGCTTAAGAAAACACTCCTAGGCAAAAAAAAAAAAAATCATTCATTCTGGAAACATGATGCATAAATAACTAACAGTAACTTGACCTCTAAGTATATGGCTTGGGGAGTTGTGTAGCACTGAACTAGGGAGGAATATGTGCTAATTAGGAAGGTTACTAAACACTAGACATGTTATATTTTACACTTAAATTCTGCCAGAGCCAAAGAACAGCAACTTGTGTTGTAAAAACAACAGTGTCAGGTGTTCCAACCTATTTTAGTAACACCCCTTTATTACTGAAAGTGCCTCCGGTAAATGCCCAAATTGCCTATTTGCACTAAATAAAATGTCACTTTGTGAATAAATTAGGCATTTTATGCTACCTTCTGTACGTCTAATGACATCCGTTGTAATATAATGTTTGCTTGTCTCTGGAGGCAGGCTCTAGAAATCAGCTTGCACCTGTGGCTTTTGGGAGATATTAAGTAGAGCATTTTTAGATTCACTCCTCCTTGTAGAAAGTTACTGATATTCAGGGAAAGACTTGAAAAATATACCAGAGTATTTCTGCAAACTCCTCCAGGGTTTGAAGTACATGTTCCTTTGACACATCATAGTCCCTACCCTATGGTAGTTACTACAAGCTTGCAGTTCATATGTTTCGCCTCAATTCTGGCATAAGCGTGCATAGCTCTTCATTTGTTCTAGTAGTTTGCCTTGGTAGCTTTGACAGTGACTGTTTCCTGAAATAACACAACTTCTGTTTTTCTTTTGTGTGTTCTTTGATTTCAAATAAAAATTAAATTTTTTCATGACCACCAGAGTAGAAAGATATATCAGACATATATAATAAGCTCTCAGCATTGCAAAACTTACTCAAAACTTGTGTTATTATTTTTTTCAAAACTTGTATTATGAATTGGTGGATTTCTTACACCTATATCAAAACCCATTTTGATATGATTTATTTATTATTGTATTATTATGTTTATGGATTTGGTACAGGGTCTCACTGCCTAGCTCAGACTCGTAATGATCCTTTTTTTGTTTCAGCTTCCCCAGCTCTAGGCTTACAGACATGCACCGCCATACCTGGTCTCAGTGACCAACTCAGAGCCCTCGGGGGCGGGTCTGGTGCATCATGTGGGACCCAGGTTCAAACCCTGGTCCTTATGCTTGCCTAAGCAGGTGCTTAGTCCACTGAACTATGTTGCTGTCCCCCATTTTGATATAATTTAACAATTTTTCCCTCTTAAAAGCATTGTTGTATAAAACTTTCAGGTAAAAATATCAGCAGCAAAGCATTAGCATTTAGTATGTCTGCTCTTCTTTTGTTTAATTTGTTAAAAAAATGTTAAAGGTAGGACCCAGGTAAACAACACCCTAATAACTTTCTTATGAAACAAAGAAGATGTATGAAAATAGTTCATTTTTCCTACTCCATTGGTCATTAAGAGTAATAATAATCACTCACACAAATACTGTATACAATTAATTACTCATATCATTTTATATATTTTATCTCTTTGAGAAGTCAAAACAAATTCTATGACAGGCAATGCAATGTTTTCTGATTTTGCAGATGAAGATAGAATGATACTATAACAAGGAAAATAAAAGCAATAGTCTTCTTGCTAAGTCAGATTCTGCTAGAAAACCCTTTGACACAAGAGTTCTATAAGATGTTATTTTTATGCATAAAATCTTGGCATAACCTTCTTGCTGTTGGACCTTTATTTGACTTTACATATCAGTCAGAGAAAAACACAGGTTTACTACATAAAGAGGAAACTTTTCTTCTCTAAATTTCCCAGGATAGCACAAACTTCAGACATAGTTACTTCCAAGTTTCAGAAAATATCACCAAGACCTGACTCCTCCAATGTGTCTCAACTCTTCTCTCTCTAAAGCTCTACTCCTTGACATGAGAGAGACCCGCAGTTTTAATTCTAAATGCTTCCATGTTTGAGCTCTATTAAAAAGAATGTTCTCCTCTCTAAAATCTTAGAATGAAAATCTTAGACCCAGTCAATGCATTCCTGTGCCGATAACTACCGACCCAAAGTGGCATGCATTTATTGGACACCACATATCTGTTGTCCATAAGATGCTGTTTTCTGTAGCCCTAAATTAAGTACAACTAATAAGGGTGAATTATATAAACTGTTTACCAGAGGAAAACTAGAATGTTCATATTTAGGGGAAGGAAAGAATGAGAGACAAAATACCAAACACCTAAAGTTGAAGTAGGAAAGGTTTATTTCAGCTCACAGTTTGCAGGGTTCAGTCTGGAGTCCACTGGCTTCAAGGTAGGACAGTCTGGCAAAGAGACATCACAGAGGACAAATAGTTCATGGCAGGCAGAAGGCAGCAAGCAGTGAAGTGAAAGCATCTCTTACCCACTCTAGGCTACTCAGGTTTTTTGGGTTTTTTTGGGGGGTGGGGGAGTTCCACCCATACCCAAGAAAGGCCTCACCATTATCCATACCCAGAAGTATGCCTAACCAGCCAGTAGACTAATTTAGTCATAACACAGCTTTAATCCTAGCACCACAGAATTTAATCCCAGCATTACACATCCTAGAATAAACTACCACTTAGCATATGAGACTTTTGGGTGAAATCTAGGTACAAGCCCTAACACGGTGATTCCGAGTGTGAGGAACAGCTGTTGTCCAACACAAAGTTAGATGTCACTCCTCATTTCTAAAATGGGTGAGTCATAACCACATCACAGACTAAGGAGACACCAATGAGCTAGTGTATGTCAGGTGGAAGTATAAGGTGCAGCATCTAATTCACTGGCTTCTGTTTCTTTTGGTCTTTTTCTCTTCCTTTCTTTGTCTCCCATGAACCTTAATTTTTTTTTTCATTTTTCATCTTTTATAGCTATCAGAATCATCACAGATACATAAATTATTTATCATGAGTTGGGGGCCTATATTTAGAACTAAACAAATGGCAGTGATGTTGTTTTTACTCCTGTATAAGCCAAGCCCTCCAAAAGGAATTGAGTGATGCAGACATGGCTTAGAGTGTCATACCTGAAGATCACGCACTTCAAAAGAGGGTAACCTGATTCTTGGCTGAACGTGAATGATTCTAAACAAGACTGCACGTTGTACTGCTGGGTTTTGGGATCCTTTTGTGATCTCATGGAATCCAGGTTTTAAAGTTAGTAGTCACTTCCTCCTCTGAATAAGTCTCTGTTTTCAAGTGCCACATACATAAAAATGATCTACTTCCCCTCATAAACTGTCTCCTAAAAAAGAAGATGAACCTCAGCCTACCGCCCATTTTCCTAAGCTTTCGTCACATACGTTTTGTGACTTGTGGAAAATGTTGAAGGGCAATCCTGTTATCCATCTTGGTCTGACCGTATATATCGTAAAAGCTCATGCATTCTCGCCAAGGTCTCCTTCTGGATTGAGTTGTGAACTCACAACTTCTTCCCACTACAATGCAACAGAACATATGAGTAAAATTATATTTAGTGATCAAACAGGATTAAGCAGTTGTTCCTTTCCCTAAACATGGATCAGATTCACTGTTTCATTCATATTTATTGTAATATATTTTTGTTTTGTAAATATGTTAGGCTCAACAAGATACGATTGGTCTAAAATATTTGTAATGTATATTAAAAGGCTCAAAAAATTAAATCTTGGGATATAGTTTATTTGAAATTGGTAAAAATACTGTGACGCCTGCTTACCTTAATTTGCAAGTTAAATTCATGCTAAAGGAATGGACTTGTCCCAGATGGATCAGTTTCACTTCTGACAAATGAATGAAGCTGCAGAGGGATGGAGATGGTGATGTTACCTTACCTCATTCTTCCTGTGTGTCTTACTTTTCTCACTGCTGAGACAACATGCACAATACCCACAGAGAAAGGAGGAACCAGTGCTGGTAGCTCATTCTGTAGAAGTGTTGGCCTGTGGTCAGCTGGCCCTAAGGCGGGCTGGCATGGCTTAGGGCATTGCTGAGGACAGACAGTTCATCCTTCGCAAAGCAGGGAAGGCAGAAGCAGGCAGCAAGTGAAATGCAGCAGCAGCAGCAGCAGCAGCAGCAGTGGTCTCCCTGCTGTGTTGATGACTACAGAATACCCACCTTTCGGTTGGTGCCACACTCGCCCAGCATGGGCCATGTGGCTATCCACAGCCAGAACTACACTAAACCAATTAGTGGAGTAATTCAATACTCATGCACAACTCCTAGTATTACACCTTTAGTCCCAGCATCTCACACCCTAGATCCAGTCACCTCTGTAAAGCCCCACCATCATTAGATTTGGAGAAGATATCTAGATATGAGCCATAATATTATGGTAGTAAGGGGATGGGGTGAGGTCAGTTTTTCTTTTTTTTTT
>NW_004524661.1:7930361-7955701 GCF_000260255.1 Octodon degus | reverse complement strand
GTTTCTCACCTCATCTTGTTCTCATTGCTAAGCCCAGAACCTCGCATAAGGATTTTTTTTCTTTCACTTGCAGCAGATGTTCAAAATAATAATAGTGACCACAGATTGAATTTCAGCTCTGTATTGCATTGAAATGAGGCTTTTGGTCACTTTTAGATGTAGTTCTCAAAAAAGTGTTTTTTACAAAAAATTCTTTCATGGGATGAGAGAATAATTCAGTGGTACAGCGCTTGCCTTTTCTGCATGTGTGGAGTCCCGCCACCAAAAAAGGAACAGAGTAGGGGAGGGAAAAGAGGGATGGGGTGGGCAAGGGGAGGCTAAACAAGGATAATCATGTGCCTGTTGGTATCTCCCAGAGAAATACAGACTTACGGACATGAAGGGACTTACTCAAAGTAGCAAGCAAATCTCTAAGTCATTCCCTCACTAATCTCCAAATACTATGACTACAATTAACTTAAATATCAAAGCCTTTGGATATCTTTCTTCACCATGAGAAAACTGCATTTAGAAAAACAGTTCTGCACTGAAGGCTGTCAGGTTTGTACTTCAGAATATGTTTCAGGTGCACACTGAACTGCTCCAAATCGAGCCTATTCTCTGCGCTGCTGCAATAGTCTCAGCATTCAGTGTTATCCCACTTGCTTTGTCATCTGTTGGGTCTCTGATAGACTGTGAACAGACAATGAGGTTATATTGTGCTGTATTTGTGTTTTTTCCCCTCAATTCTCACTGTAGTGCCAGATGTATTCTAGTAGGGACTGAATAGGTGACATTTGTATGTATAAATAATGAAATGAATCAATCAAAATCCATAGATCATTAAATGCACTGATAAATGAGCAGGAGAGATGATGCTACAGGAATTTATCTGGAGAACACTGTCTCAGCTATCTTGGGTAGTGTTATGGCTTGTGTCTGGTTGTTCCCCCAAAACCTCATGCACCCATGGAGTGGCTTCTGGAGTTTGTGGTTGATTCTTGATCCCATGCTGGGATTGCAGGTGTGAGTGTGACACCCTGGCCTTGGGGTGGGGAATCTGCATTACAATGTAAGGAGGGGAGAGAGGCCAGCTCGCTGCCTGAGCTGCTGCCAAGCTCTTGCTTTCTGCTCTTTGCTGCCACCAGGAACGGTTTCTCTCTGCCATGTGCTGCTCTGCCTTGGAGCCAGCCAAGGATGGACTGAAACCTCCAGTAACTGTGAGATAAATATACCTTTCTTTCCCCATTTTTGAGTGTCAGGCATTTTTCCCAGCAATGAGAACAGAGTAACTGAGACAGGTGAGTAATAGCAAATATTGCTTTTTTCTGGGATAGAATGCTTTAGGCCTTTGTAGAATGTGGTATCTTGTTAGGGCTGATTGCCCATATGCTGCTGCCACTGCTGTGCCCATGTCCCTTGACTTAAGTGTGTTGATATCTCATTCTTTATTATTCTATCAAAAATACAACCTGAGGTGAATGAGACCTTGAACTTTGAGATTCTACCTTCAGCTTCTTTTGTTTCTATTGCAAAATACCCAAGACTGAGTGCTTTACTTTTTTTTTTTTTTTTTTTTTTGGTGCCAGGACTTGAACTCAGGACTTTGAGCTCACCAGGCAGGCGTAGTGCCCTGAGCTATGTCCCCAGCCCCGGAGTATTTCATCAAGCATTTCCTTCACTCATTATGTTGAGCACTCAAGAGGGTAATGACTGTGTCTGCGCAGCTCTCGTGATGGCATCAAGGCAATGGGAGACAGCCTCACATGATGATGGTCACAGTAGTGGCTGCATAGGGAAGAGTCCATGGTGTGCTGCTCAGCTGGGAGGACGAACACAGAGACATGATGACATGAGCAGCCATACACTTGAAAGGCCAGCACTGTCATTCTGTCAGCATCCACCCTCTCCCAGACCTCGCCCACTCTCAAGGAAAGCACTGGTCTCCCTCAAAGGTGATGACACCAGAATAACTTCCCAAGAGACCTCACCCTTTACAGCTTCCCTGCCCCAGCACGATCACATCAGCGACAAACCCTTCGAGACACTTACTTCTAGGGACACTGGGCACCCAAACCGTAGTGGTTTTTCTATTAGAAATGAAACTCTCCGTGAGACATAAAGAAATGTGACTAGGGCAATAAGGAACAGGTTATCCAAGCATCAAATCTGTCTGCCAATTCTAAAACCGGCCTCAAACCAGCCTCTTCTGAACATTTATTTAGTAGATTTCACTCAGGCAGAGTGTTGAAGTTGTGGTTCGAGTGAGTATGGAGAATGTGGCAGGTTGCTGGAATCCTGAACCACATACTGCATGAAGCATACACTAATACATGTCTGTAGACTCGTGTACTCCCCTCTGCCTTACAGTCTAAAAATGGGTGCCTAGTGATCTTTTTCTTTTTCTAACTCGCTAAATTTGTTTATTTTAAATATTTGTACAGCTTTTTCCCCCTTATTCTAGCCTTAAATAGCTGAAACATAGTAGCTACAAATGTCATCCCCTTAGCCAGTTGCTCATTTCTAATCACTGTTTTCTTCAGCGATGGTAAATTTCATGTATCTAAAAAATCGCTTCATAAGCCCTTTTAAACTATTTTTTTTTTCATTTATGTATTTGGTACAGGGTCTCACTACACAGCTCAGACTCTTAGTGATCCTCCTGTCTTCAGCCTCCCCTGCGCTGGGATTACAGGTGTGTGCCACCAGGCCTGGACTTGATCGCTGGCTCAGTGCACCACAGAGGAGGGCTGGCATGGCTCGCTGGACCAGGGATCGCACCCCTGTCCCTGTGCCTGACAAAGCAGGCTCTAAGTCTGCTGAGATGTCTAGCCAGCTCCTTGAAGCTATTTTTCTTAGCTGTAGATCTATTTCTTTTTATTAGGGTGTTTGTTTCTTTCCCTTTTTCATTCTTAATGCTTATTGTGATGGTTTCATAGCCAAATACAATACAAAACTGGAAAATTTTCTCAGCATTTGAACAGTTAGATGAGCTAGTAAGTACAGTCTTCTAGTTCATTAAATAATGAAGCTATTAAATTAAACTCAATATCATATATGTGTATTTGTATGTAGAGTTTAGGTATATTTATACAATAATTATTTCCTTATTTTGCATAATCAATCAGTCTCCTAATACATCACTTTCAAATAGACATAAAAGTAAAAAATAATACTAAACAGCAGTACAAAACAAATAACCAATACATGCAGTTAATTAATAGATTATCTTTATCTTTGAAGGCCAGCCAAATAGCTCAGCAGATTAAAGCACCTGCAAGCAGATGCAGAGGCTGGGGGTTCGATCCCAGGACCTTCCATGCCAGCCCTACCCCCAGGGCACAATGAGATGTTGATTGAGACTGGACAGGGTGATGCCCGCCTGTAATCCCAGCTCTTGGGGGGCTGTAAACTGGAGAATCACTGAAAGTCCCATCTAGTAGTAAGACTCTGAACACCCTATAGACCTTTCCCTAAAAAATGCAAAACAAAAAAAATATCTTTGGAATAGTGGAATTTATATTTGCCATCATTGTTTAGTCTACACCGATGTATATTCATCGTAAATAGAAGGTGAATCAGTTAGTTCCCACTTGCCTCTCCCCTCTCCCTCTCCATCTCCCCCTCTCCCCCTCTCCCTCTCTCCCTCTTCCTTCCCCTTTCCCTCCCCCTCTCTCTCCCCCTCTCTCTCTCCCCCTCTCCCTTTCTCCCTCTCTCCCTCCCTCTCCATCCCGCTCTCCCTCACCTTTCTCTCAACTTATATGATGTTAACTGGCAGCTGGCTGCATCAGAAAGGATAATTTTTTAAACAATTATTATTTTTATTAAATTTTTAAAAAATGATCTCTTAGTCACAGCTCTTTAAATGTACTGGATGCACTTGCGTAACTCTGCTGCTATCACTGTGTAATCACAGCCAGACTTTCTTCATTAGGGAATTAGCTAAATGTGCATTTGGCTGTATGTCCTGTTTGGTGAACACAGCAGTCAGACTTTCAGGATGTTGTGATTTCTATCCTTTTGCTGATAGATAGACTTACTGTCCTCATAATTGGTTTATCCCAGTAGATGCTCTCCTCGGAGACCATGCAGTCACGGAAAATATCACCCAATTTCCTTCCAAGAATTGTTGGAAGGTTTAATCAAGAAATGTTTGTGTGGTGCGTGGAGGAGGGAAGCACTCTCCAGTGGCAGAGAGAAATGATTATTACTGGAATTAGACTTTACAAAAATCTCTAATCATCATCCAAATGAATGAAGAGATGGTAGAAAAATCCTAGTCCAATTATGAGAACACAAAATTTGACGAAATTTTCCAAATATATTTTGCCTTTCATTGAAGACAAATATTTTCTTCTGTTGATGTTAGTTCCCGCTGAGGACCTAACATTTCAAACTAGTTTCCAGAACAAAAGAGAGAGAACATTAAATTTAAGGATTTGACTTCATCTCTTCTATGCTTCTACAATTCTAAATTGCCTCTAATTTCCTTCTTTCCACATGCAGCGTAGGAATGGTGTTTTTCACAGACTTTGCTTTTTCACTAATTAGTTGGTAGAATTAAGTTTGCAATTACCCAACTGAAATATTTTAAGAAAATGTGTCATGTATCAGAAAAATAATTGAAAAGGCATAATTTGAAGAGTAACTTTGACTTGTCTTGTATACTGCAATGTTTAGATCCTTGCTGCATGTAACCGAGGTCTGACTTAGACCGAGTTAGGTAAAAAGTTCACACTTATTATAACAGTAGTTAGGTTACTCATGAAACTTCACAACAAGAATATGGCTGAGCCTGATGAACCAACAGGGACACAATTAAGCACACTTAGAGCTTTCCTTTCCTATCTTCTCTACTTTTCATCCATGGTCAAAATTAGTTTTCTCTTGCTTTCTGTAAAAGAATTTTGGGTGCTTCTCTTATCCTCACCAAAGGAAACATAGCTGCCAACAATTTCTGTAAGTGCCACCACGCTTTCCAAAGGTGATGCCAACCTTGTTTGTTTTAGCTCCAAAGCTGTTAGGGAGGGAGTCATTGACCATTCTAACTCTAGTTAGTCTTATCATTTATTAGTCAAATTTACAAGGAAGGATAGACTTCAATTGTAAGTAACATAAATTAAACAAATAAACAAAACACAAGTCATGGGTGCAGTCTCCGGGGGAAAAAAAAGTACTTGTTAAATTGTTCTGTAAGTATCTATCATATACTGTACAACTAAAAGATAATTTTCTAAAAAATCTTACAAGTTGCTTACCTCAATATAAAGTAGGGGAATAGCATAATCAAATAATGTTATATTTATTCTTATAAAATACAGTGGCTTAACATTCCAAAATTAATTAAAGATTGAAAGTTTTTACAATAATCAACTTCATAAGACAGTGCCGGTACACCACGATAATTTTCTTTTTATTTATTTTTTAAATGAACTTAGTACAGGGTCTCACTACACAGATTGGACTCATAGTGATCCTTCTGTTTTCAGCCTCCCAAGCACTGATTTTACAGGTGCGTGCCATCACGCCCAGTCTCAGTTGTAGTCTCAACGCACCCTGGAGACAGGGCCAGCATGGCATGTAGTGCCGGGAATCAAACTCTTCTCCCTGTGCTCTGCCTAAGCAGGTTCTTTAGTCCCCTGAGCTAACTGGCTAGCCCACAGACAATTTCCCTAAATGGCTTAAGCCTATGCATGGAATGTGTCCTTCACAGCCCGTTTATATTTTCCATATTACATGGGTGAAATCCTGTGCTCCAATTGAAGGCATCACAATATGAAAATCAGTTTAGTAGGACTATGCAGTCCGTATTAATGAATAATGTTCAGTAATACAGAAAATGTGTGACAAGAGGATCCACAGATTATCAGGACCATAGAAGGAAAGGACACTGGAAGTGAGCAATGATCCTAAGTGGAGTCCTGGAGTGGTCAAATCCCAAACCACACCTACAAAAAGATGATACAGGAATCAAGTAATTACATGGAGTGCAAGATGTGTCAGTCTTACTTAGCGGGGTCAGATGACGGAGGATTTGAAAACGCAGATAAGGACCTTAGAGTATACTGATCATCCTAAGAAAAAAACGTGCAAGTAGTGTCATCTAGTACACCCAGGACTAAGTCTACTTACCATTTCCATTAGCATGAGACTAAAAGTTGTTTTCTAAGTAACTTCTTGGTCCATCAATTATGGCATTCTGTAATATCCTAATTATGCACCAACCCTGTTCCACCAGTATGTGCATCTGCAGGTGGAAAAAAAAAATCTGCTACTTCCAAGAAAACTTATTTCAACAGAATTAACTATTTGAATATATTTCCCTTCTTGCTCCAAGAATGCAGGACATTTGCTTTTCCCTAATCACTTACCCCACCAGATGCAGGTTTGTGATTATAGTCAGGCTAAGTTGCCTGCCTTTGCCTACCTTCACTCACCCTAAAGCCATTTGAATTTGCTCATGGGAATTTGCATGCCCCATAGTGACTCTTTTCCCCTGTCAGAATCTATGGTTCTCATTATTAAAAGCTCTGTTTGAGGCCTTTCCTCCTGAGCTGCTCATTCCATTAAACAGGGGTGGAGTCCTCCATCTGTCACAGCCTCCCTCTCTGTGGCAGTCATGACTGGTGAGCGCAGTACTGCTCTTCACATTTATGTTCTTGCGCTCCTCTTAAAATATCCCTAGTGCAAGTCACTGAACACTATCATGTCTCCTCGCAAGTATTTATGAAATTGAATGATACTAACTTCAATCACTGGAATAGCAGAATGGAATTGGTCTGCCTTCCCCTGTGCAATGTTTTCTATGAATTCCAGAAATATTTCTTTCTCTCTCTCTCTCTCTCTCTCTCTCTCTCTCTCTCTCTCTCTCTGTCTGTCTCTCTCACACACACAACATTTTTATCACTAACTTGTAAAATGTGATTGTGTCCTGAAACAATTTTAAAATCACAACCAGGAAACTCACCATTTCTGAATAATAAAATGAATTAGCTTTAAGTTGTAGTCAGTAGAGAAATTGGTCCATGAAATTAAGGTATAATAATTTAATGAAAAATCTATCTAAGGTTTAAAAATATATAGGAAAACTAATTATCTGTTACTTGTCCTCAATGGTTGATTTACTCTAGCTAGCACCTGGGTCTCTTGTTTGTTAAGGAAAAAAATAAAGTGCCCATTAATAAAAAAGTTAGTGTCTTTTTGTTTTACAAATTCAACACTTCCATGCTTTGGAAAGAGTTTCTATTTATCCATAGGCCATTTCCCAGTATGGTAATGCAGGCAATTACTAAAAACTGCAACTTTCACTTAGCAAAATGTACTTGCTGAATTATAAGTCTAGGACGCTTTGCTGTTTTTTTCTTATCTACTGGTTACAAGGAAAGTTTAAAGGCATTTCTGCTTATTTCTTTGTGTTATAAATGTCTTCAGAACGTCTGCCATAGTGTGTGGTATAAGAGTGAGTGTGAGTGTGTGTGTGTGTGTGTGTGTGTGTGTGTGTGTAAAGCACATGCATGCAAGCTCCCTTTTCCAGAGGCTGCTTGGTGTTCTCCACTTTCTATCATCTTTACTGAAGTCCTTTCTCCTTTTCAGGCCAAACTGTTCTTTTCTTATTCTACCAGCATTCACTGGTCCTCTGTCCCTCACCAACTGTCCTTGTGCACATATTTATCAATTTTGATTTCCTCTGACGTACTTTTAGCTTTCAGAGCTACCCCGAAAGTTCCATGGCAGGCTTGTGCTGCAGCTGCTGGGCCAGCGATGAGGTGGGAGCAAGACGTTCAGAATCGGGACCCTCATTTCCTCCACCTGAGATTTATGTGAGCTTTAGAGTTATTTCACGTTGTCGAAAGATCATCGCCTTTGCCGTCTTGTAAAATCTGATCATGTCTTGAAACACTATTAAAATCACAATCCCAGGAAATTCATTTTAAATATTTACTCTCTTCACATCACAATCCCAAACCTTTTTATGATACAGTGTGTGTCTGGTGACCTAAGGCAAGGCTTTATAATGTCTGAGAGCATGCATTCCTTTAGACTAGATCAGAAATGGCTTCTCAAAAGTTTTTTTTTTTTCTTTTTTTTTTTTTCCAATGGACTTCACCTTTTGCAAATCATCACAGCTTCATAGCAAAGTAGAGCAGTAGGGCCTGAGAGTTTCCAAAATGCCCTTGTCCCTTGCATGCACTGCCTCATTTTTCCCCATGCCCTTCATGAGCAGCAGCACCCCCAATACACACACTACCAGTGGTGCATCTTTTACCACAGCAAGTTCACACTGATGCAGCGCTAACCTGGGCTTCCATCACTTACTCTAGGCTTTCTCTTGGTGGTATAATATATTGTGGGGCTAGATAGCACATGATGCCACAATTCAAGCACTATAATATCACACAGACCAGTTACCTTTCTTAAAAAAATCCTGTTACACACATTTCTTTGCTTGCCTGTGCTTCAATTCTTTTTGAGCAAGAGTAGCTTCATACTTTTTGTTTGTTTGTTTTCCTGCTTGATGAATCTTTTGCATCTGTGGTCACATTTATGTTAGTCAATGACCACCAGAACTCAGAGGACCCCACTCTAATAAACACTGTTAAGGTGCTCTGGAAGAGGTGTTTATTCCTAAACTGCAGTCAAAATGGAGCTCCAAAAGGGATTCCTTCTTGAAAGTTGTGCTCTTCAGTATTTTCTTTTGGCGACAACTGTTACAGTGATAATGAAAAACCCTTAATATTAATGTTGGAGAAGCCAGTGCTGGCTGCCCAATAACCTGTGTGAGCCAGTCAGTAAATACTCAATGATCAGCATATTTTGTATGCTTATTGCTTCACTGTCAACCAACAAGAGATGCAACTTTCCCAATGTAAACTCTGACTCAGAGGTAGAACCTGCCTCATCACCTCTTGGGTTCGAAGCTACCTGTTCAAGTGAAATATGCATGCTATTTGGGAACGTGGCTCTATCTATTGAATCTGGATTTGCAAGTAGCTGAAAATTAATCTTTCCCTTTCAAGAAAGAAAGCACCTTTGTATGAATAGCAAAAAAAAGTAAATCATGTAATCGTTAGTAAGAAATGTTCATCCGCTAAAAGTACATTTAGATTTTACTGCTCTTAGTTATTAAATATGGTCTGTAATTCATTCTTGAAAGTGTTTGCTTAGACCCCATGGCTTTTGGAAAGTTGTAACAGTGACAGATGCTGAATACTTACGCATTCCTTTCATAGATTTGCTAAGAAATTTGTCCTTATGATATTATGCATTTTGATACAATAATTAACCACAGAGAAATACACAGTGAGAAATTATCAACAGTTAATATGGACAGGTGGAATGGATAATGACAAAGTTTTTATTATAATGTGTGCAATCATTTTCACCTTAAGTAAGCCAACTGAAAGTCATTATATAGTGAATTGGAGGTTAGCATGGTTCTGGCTGACATACATAATGTATAAGTCCAGACAGGTATTGAAATTAAGAAATCCAGAGGTAAAAGCTTTATCTTTATCCCCCAGTGCAAATTTTAACACTACTTTCATCTTACGCATAAACTTTCAGGGTCCCCTCAAGGGGTGCATTTAGATCTAGACCTTTTAGTTGGACTTTCATGCTATCCCTGAATGAAGGAACCAAAAAGATTTCTCTATTTCCTTTACTTTAGTCATGGTACTTTTATAAATCCTACAAGAATCATGGTCAGTGTTATACATTTTGACAGAGAATCTCAGGGTATCTTTTGAAGCTTATTAATTATGTAATCTAATCTTTTCACAGTGTATGATGTATATATATATATACACACACACACACACACACACATATATATATATATATATAGTTTTTTTTACTTGCTCATTTTTTAAAGGATTATGGGTGGTAACCTTGGGATACAGTAATTCAGGGATTGCTTCATAGCATAACAAGAATAGTTTATTGTAAAGAAATGAAAACAGAAGTCATAATCTAAGAAAACAAAAGGTGCAATGTAAAACATTCAATAGAAGCTATACACAAAGAAATATTTCTTTTTGGAGCATGAGCTTGCACGTTGGTGCTGGAATTGATCTAATGGTCAACAGCAGGACTCAAACTTTATATGTAAATGTTTTAAGCCTTCTGTTCAAAGGAATTGCTATTAGTTCTATCAGTTTCAGGCTCCCTTGTTATGTGATTGTTGATTATTATTTTACTATTATTGTTAGATTATTAACTACAGTAAACACATGTGAAGGGATTGAAGTATGGGCCTTCCATCTGCCATATTTTGGGCAGAGGACATAGGAAAGTTGATACTGCTCAATGTAACATGTCTAAAAAAATGACTTGAACCTTAGCAAGTCTAGTGTTAAATATTTTAGGTCACTAATAAATGCATTTGTGAGACCTGCATTCATATAATATCCTGTTAAAATATCTTTACAACATGCCCCCCTTAGTTAAAGTATTTTCAGGTAGACATTCGTCTGAGTTGTCACATACATACATATGAAGGTTCCATACTTTGTTTGGTTAAATGGACTTCATTTGGTGGGCTGGAATTGAGATACAGAAAGCCTACTTTCTGATTTGTAAGTGAAATGACTGGTCTTGTATTTGTGCTGTCTCCTCTCATTGAAATGAACAGCAACTGTGATAATTACTGAATGTCTATGTTTATATAAAACATCCCAAATATAGACATTTGCTACTATCAACATATATGTCGGCTTTTAGAAATGCACTTGGCGTGTTTAGTAATTATCACTGAAAGTATTTCCATGAACTTGAACGTGGATGCTGAAAATTCTATTTAACAAAATAAAAGTACCGTCTTGTCATTAATATGTCAGAAATATGTTTGAAATTAAGTGAATTCCAAGAGAAGATTGTTTTTGTCTGGAATACTTTATTCATTGTACCCTTAATTTTTATCCTGTTTAAACTCTGCCTTAGCCTACTTTGATCACAAAATGTACTGGATTTTATTAAATTGTGTCAGTTTTTAATTATGAAGCTCAGAATAGCATCGTGCATCACAGTATCACCAAGTGCTTAGTCTCTAAAATGGGCAAGGGGCTTTGCTTTGCGCTAATATGTAAAACACAGAGCTTCAAAGATTTATTGCATACTCCACGTGTTTTTAGAAACTGTAGATGTGACATTTATGATGACATTTTTAATGAGTTAAAGGAGTTGATTATTACAGCTGTATGAATGTCTTCTTATGAATTATGTTCCTTTTGGGCGGACGCTGTACACATTTTTCTCACCACATTCCCCCGACATCTGCCACAGTAGCACATCTGATATATCTGATGCATGAGTGAGCCTCATAGTATACTAAATTTGAGTCAGGCCAAATAGCACAACCAAGTCTCTCCTTCCTCTGGGATCTTGTCCTGCAGATCATGAAAGTCTGAAATCCATGGACACAGCTGTGGAGAATGGACTGTAGATGGTTTATTAGGAAGGAGAAAGACAAGCTCTTGCTAGCTAGAGAGGGGCTCCAAGGGAGGCACCAAGGAGCTGCCTACTTCAGGACTTATGTGTACTTGGTTGGGCTATGTTAGTGGGTGTGTGAAAACCAGACATGAGACAATATCATTACCCCTTTTAGTGGGACAGAGGGAGAAGCAGAACTCCTTTGTGCCCCAACTTCACGGGGCTTATCTCAATTTATCCAGCCCCTTGTCCTTGAAAATAGCATGGGTGACATTTTTAATTGTACCTCTGTTGTTCAGAGAACAGGCTTCCTCAGCTATCCAGCTTTCAGGCTTCCTGGGCACCCTTCATGAACCTCTTTCCCTTGTGTTCCAGTTTTCCCAGAGCTTACCTTGGTTTATCGAAGTCCCTATCCTAACTGCCCATGTTCCCTCACCACTATTGTAATATAATACAACTAAACTCTTCTTCACATAATGACCAACTTAAAAAAAATGTGCCACATGTTTATTTTATGCTTCATGGTATCTGATTTGCCCAAACAGTAGGCAAGTTTCATTTCTCCACTTATTGGGGCCTCTCTGTAAGGTCCTCATCATTAATTGATATTTATTGAGTGTTTGTTATCATATGGCTTTGCTGTTTAAAATATTCTTCCTAAAATGTGAGACTCTGTAATTCACATTAAACACAATTCTCTATCAGATGCATAAATGTTTCAAGCACTGGATTGTACACAGCTGCTTGTTGGCTTGGTATGGCCTCCTTCCCAGCCCTGACCGGAAAGCCCCAGGAGGAGTATTGATCGGGTGATACTCTGACTACAATTCATGCCCTCTTAATAGCCATCATGTGAAATTTACAACCCTATCGTACACTTTAGGGAAGATTCTGCAACTTGCCAGTTCACTTTGTTTGCAGTAGTCAAAGCCCTGGAGGCATCAGCATTTAACTGTGATTTGAAATTGCTGAAGTGGGCCGTTCCACCAGGCTGGGTGGCCTACACAGCAAGTCTAATAACAGAAGACGTCTGCTTGGGAGGAAATGGCCAGACAAGCTGTATTGGGATTATCCTCAGGGAGAAGGCATTAATGCCTGTAGAAACTGCTTCTCTCCTTCACCCTCTACCCCCACTCCTCTCCTTCCTCCTGAGGATGAAGCATAACTGTAACCCATGCTGACCTTGGGCCCAATGTTTTTATTCATGGTTTGTTGAACCCTTGGTCAAGTTACCTTCACTGTTATTAATCATTTAGATGCTGGTTGTCAACTAGACAATTGGAACCCCTTCTGCACAAAAGCTGAGTAAACAGGGTGCAGTTGCGGGACAGAGGGAGAGAATGAACATAGAGGATTAAGGCACATAAAATGGATTAATCCTTGACATGATAATTTATACTAGGACTAGAAGCCCCACAGAAGAACTGTTGTAGATTATGTGAGTGATTAATCGCTGCTATGGTTTCATAAGTGACAAAATGATTAATAAAGCGTAGGAAAAAAATCTTTTTACATCTGCACTTAGCTCACTGGAATAAAGCAAGGGCCTCTCATTTATGCTGTGGTTCCCTTGCTGATGGGCAGACCTCTAAGCTAGATTCCTAGAATCTTGTTGAAGATGATATCACCATGTTTACAATACACCACATTTCACTTGACTTGCAAAAGAAGGTTTGAGCAACAGGAACTCATGTCTAAAGTGACTGCATCATGCTATTTGTACCTAGCTCTGAAGGAACACGAGCACTGCCAGCCAGAAGATAAGTAAGATAAGCAATGTGCCCCATAGTCCTTTTTTTTATTTTTTAATTTTTCATCAAGGAGGCAACTGTGTGTTTCAAAGCAAAATAGAATCTCAGCAAAGTCATGAAAAATGGATGATTAAAAAGGAGTTTAAAGAATATCCCAATGTATTTTTGGTTTTCTTCTTTTAGTCTATTTTTTAATTTATGTTTCAGTATGTATTTGTTACACATAAAGATAACTTTTATTGCAGGGAATTTGTACCTGTATGTGATGCGTCCGTTCTTTTTTGCTCTGCTCTCCTTCCCTCCCTTCCACCTTTCTTTTTCCCATTTACAAAAGTTTTGTTTCTATTTTCCCCTTCTATTTTCTTTTTTCTTTCAAATCTTTTCCCTTTCCTTCCCTTCCCTTTGCCTTCATTGGTCCCCTGCCCCTTGGAACATGAACTTACTTCTCAATGTCTTCCCTACGTTTTGCTGCTTATTTACCCTTGAGTTTCTCACCTAAGAGAAACAATGAAATATTTAAATGTGTGTGATTTATTTTACTTAACATTGTAGTCATGAGGTGCATCCATTTAAATGGAAATGACTCAAGTTTATCCTTCTTTATGGGAGAGTAGTTATTCATTGTGTACAGATGTTATGTTTTCTTTATCCAGTCAATTGTTGATGGGCGTATGAGCTGTTAACAAGATTTAGATATTATAAATTGTGATGATAAAACATGAATATGCATATAAGACTGTGATATGATACTTTGAGGTTTTTTTTTTTTTTTTTTTTTTTGGTAAGATATCTAGAAGAAGAAAAAGCTAAGCCAAACAGAATCTCTAGTTTCAATTTCCTGAGCTCTCTCCACACTGATATCAATACTGGTTTACATTCCCACCCACAATGAAGAAGATTGCTTAAGGAGTAGCTGTGGACTGTCCCTTCACTGTTTGGTAGTTTCTTTCACCGTGAAAAAGCTTTTTTCTTTCTTTCTTTTTTTTTTTTCCTGAGGTATGATCCCAGTAGCTGATTGTACTATTTCCTATGAAATTTGTTTTGCTCATAAAGTCTTTGCCTTCACCTACATCTTGAAAGCTTTACTTATTCTATCTTCTACCAGGTAAAGTGTTTCTATTTTTATATTTAGATCTTATCCATTTCCATTTTAATTTTTTTTTTATGGAACCAGGGATTGAACTCAGGCCTTTGTGCTTGCCAGGGAAGCACTTATTCTACTGAACTATCTCCCAGGCCCCTCCATTTTAATTATACACATCATGGAAGACATGGGTCTAGCTTTACTTTGCAGCATGTAGAAGTCAAGTGTTTTGTCTTTCTTCCAGTGAAGTGCTTGGGCCTTCTGCCAAACATAAGGTAGCTGGGTGTGCTTGAAGTTGTTTCTATATCCTCTTTTCTATTCTATGGATCCTTAGTCTTTGAGTATTTTACTTTGCCAGCACAGTCCTGTTTTTAATAGTTTTATACTACAAAACTAACGTGATCATTAGTTTTGTAGTATAGTTTTGTAGTACAACTTCAAGTGGGGGATTGTGATCACTGCTTAGAATTCCTTTTGCTAATCTAAGTCTCTTCTGGTTCCAAATGGATTTTAAGATTATTTTCTCTAGTTTTTTGAGGTATGTTATTGGTATTCTGTTTGGGAGTGCATTAAATCGATACAACAGTTTTGAAAGCATAGCCATTTTCATTGTATTGACTACTATATTTCACTATGCCTGCCTATCCGAGAACAGAAGATGTCTTTCCGTTTTCTGATGTCCTCTTTTATCTCCTTTTTCAGAGAACTTTTGCAGAGTAAATTTTCAGAGCACTATAGTCTTTAATGTAAAGGTCTCCCCACTTCCTTAATTAGATTTATTCCTGAGTATTTTCATCTTTCTTGATGCTGTAGTGAGAATTGTTACTTCATTTTACATGACTGTGTTGTTCATGTAAGGCAGGAGATTGATTTTGAACATTGATTTTGTATTCTGCTTCTCTACTGAATTTGGTTATTAAATCTAAAATTATTTGGTGGAGTTTTTGGCATCTTCTGTGTACAATACTTTGTCATCAACAAATAATATTGATTGAAATTCTTTCTTTTCTGTCCACATTACTTTAATTTTTTTCTTGTCTAATTTCTGATTGCTCACTAATTTAAAATGAGAATTTTAAAATGAAAATTTTCCATTCTTAACTATTAATATGATGTTAGCTGTTTAGCATAGTCACCTTTTATTAAATCTAGATAAAAACTTCCTATTCTAATTTTCTTCAAGACTTTGACAGCTAATGGGTGTTGCACATTGGCAAGTGATTTTTTTTAAAATTTGTTTGATTGTTTTGCTTCTATGAGATGATTATGGTTTTGTCCTGGATTCTATTAATATAGTGCATTGCGCCTCCCTCTCTCCTCCCTCCCTCCCTTTCTTCTTCCATATATATATATTATTAAATTTACTGATTTTAGTACGTTGAGCCATCGCTGCATTCTTAGGGTAAATACTACTTTCTTGATGATTTGCTACATTCTCTTTTCTAAAATATTATTGAGGATTTTTTGCATCTATGTTCATTAAAAAGTTGTAATCCTCTTTATAGGCTGGGTCCTTCTCTGGTCTTGGTATCAGGATAATGCTTGCTTCCAGAATGAATTTCGGAGTATTTGTTCCCTTCCTATTCTGTTAAAGAGTTTGAGGACTAGTGGCATTAGATTTTCTTTAAAGTTCTTGTACAATTTAGCAATGAGTCTGGTATCAAGTAGAGTAACTTGTTTTAGAAATGTCTCAACAATTAAATGTATCCCAGGTCCTTCATGCCTTGAACAAAGAATTGAATGAGATGAGACAAAGACAGTGCCAACAGATTATTGAAAAATGGGGTGAGGGAGGAACCACCTGGAAGAGAACTTGGGACAAACAAGCCAGGAAAAGAAAAAGCAGAACTAGAAATACACCCTGAGTCTGGAAGGAACAGCTTGACAGCAATGAAAGAGGCAAGAGAGCAGGCTCCTCATAGGATTCTATATCATCCACATCTCGTGGGATCCTGGAAGAAGTGTTACAGATGGAGTGGTACAAGGCAGAGCTGTGTGACTCCTGGGATCCCACCTTGCCCCTCTTCCCAGCCAGTTCAAGTCATGCTCTATCTCCTATCACATTTTCCTCTGAGAAACATAAATCTCATAATTCTTTATGGGATAGTGAGAGGTGGAAGTCTCTACCTTCTATAGCTTTTTCAAGCTGCAAGGGGCTGCAGAGTCTGTCCACTAGGGATTATTTGCTCTCCAGCTACCTTTAGGTACTATGCATTGTTGGTTGGGTTGAAGAAAGAAAACCCTGTCAGAAAAATGATGAGAAAAGAGTGAGCATAGGCCTGCCTGTTTGATGGGAGAATGAAGCTTTACTATTAGCTTAAGTGTGAAGTGCTTCTCCTATAGAGAAGAATGTATGTCTGAGTGGTACTCTAGTAGTTCGGTCCAATAACACTTTTGTTTGTGAACAGTTTGGTTTGAGAACAAAAGTCTTTGGCAAAATTTTGTTTTCATTTGTCAATCCTGCACTGGGTAATGAATACAACTGAAGCCCCCCTTCCTGTACAAACACAAGCATGGACATTGTTTCTAGAATGACAGAACACCTGCTTTCATCGTGCCTCTGTACGTTCAGTGGTCTTTTACTTGCCATGAGCCAGGATCTGGGAAGTAAGTGTAGCTTGCTCCTTTCTCTTCATTGTGGTCTGTCTCTTCACATTCTCTGTAGGCTCCAAATATCCCTTCGGTCTTCACTGAATCGTAGGGAATCACCTCTCTCCTGTTCTTTTTGAAATTATTTCTTTCCAGTGTCTGGATTCCAAAGCTTGGAGAGGCTCATTTACTGCTTTGCCATGTTCTACTATGTCCCAGAAGACCTGTGGTTTTGTAAATGTACCTCCACCTCTGTTATGCAGGCTTTTTTGGCCTGGACAACCCATTCTGGAGCTTCCCTGCCTTCTGCGTTTGAGGATGTCAGGGCCCTAGTTTCGGGTAAATGTTGTGTTAAGAATCCTCTTCAATTTTCAAGCCTATTCAGATTCTATCCCGGCTGAGAAACATCTTCGTAGTCTATTTTAGTAGAGCCTGTTTTAGTTTGTGTGTGATTTCATATACTTCATATATCAGTTGTTAGGACTCCACCCTCAAACTACTTGGCATAACAATCTTTGGGACGAAGATCCTCTCAGAGACTCTGTCACTGGATAAGAAGAGGTGGCGTCAATGAGTATTCTACGTCTTAAGCATCTACAGGTGACACATAGCTGGTAATCCTCCAAGCAGCTTTAAGACATTGTGGCTGAGGCAAAAGTATGTTGTTTTCTTTAAAATGATGAATAAAACTGAACATCCGAGAAACTGATTTAGGATTGTGAAACAAGACAGCATTGAATTCTCGGCACTATCAAACTTTATTTTTGTGCTGATCATTTTGGAGAAGGAAAGTGACAGCAATCACAAAAAGACAGTCAAAAGAGGACCATGGTTTAAAGAGTGCACACCGCGGCAGTACAAATGTGGCTACTAATTGATATGCCATGGAGTGCTTCAAAAAAAGTGGCCATCTGTGGAGCCTCCCCAGAATTGTGCTTTTAGTGATCGGGAGAGTGATGTGTAATTGATCCACTTTCAAAGTGGTCCATCAAACTGGCAAATAAGTTTGGAGACTACACCTGTTAGCCTTTTAATCAAGGTAATATTTCTCAAATTCGTTCGCACATGTCATACGATATGTGAGATGGCTTCTGAGGTAAAGGAATAATTTATATTTTAATAGTTATATCTTTATTTAAATCCTTAATTTTAAAAAGTGTTGTAACAAGCCAAATGGACTACACAATGCATATTCTTTAAGATCGCTAAGGCTATTGCAGGAATTCCCCTTAAGGTATTCCTTCCTAGCGTGAGTCCTAACTGTCCATCCTTATATTAACTTCTATTTCCAGTATAATATGTAAAACTCTGCCTGATCTACTAGTATTTAATATCTGATAAGAATAATTAAGTAAAGGATGCCTTAGGAGATGGTATAAAAGAAATTAGCTCATGAATTCAAGAAAAAGTATATTTATATCTCAACTTTGTGACTTATGCCAGGGTGCTGGGGATGTGGCTCTGTGGTAGAGGTCTTGCCTTGCATTCACAAGGCCTCAAGTTCAATCCCCAGTACCAACAAAACAAAAAAAAAAAACAAATTTAAATATATGCGTCATACCACAATTATTTCTAAATAAAATGAAATATGCTCTCCAGAAATAGTGAAAGTATTTGAAAAATATAAGCAAATATAAACATCTATAGCATATTTGAGCAGAGTAACTTTGCTTTTATGAAATAAATTTAGAAACCATAAAAATTAATTGAAAAAAATTATGATAACGTAGTTGTGATGTGATGAAATGACAAATAAAAAATTAAAATATTTCAACTTGTATTACCAAGTATTACTATCTTTTACATAGAAATAGAATTTTTATAAATTGTTAAGCAAAAGACAAATGTGTCAGTAGACAAATGACCACATACAAATATTAAAAGAAAAATATGAACATTTCTTAAAGTTGGAAAAATTCAAACACTGAAGTATAAATTTCAGAATGATGAAGAAATCAACTTTGGAAAAATTTTAACAGATCTATAGATAGAGTCATTCTGACTGACATTTGACAGTGAGTAGCAACGACATTATTTTTCAAATCCTTTGACCAAAAAGTGACACTTTTAAGAATTTATAAAGAATTATTTTTTCCATAATTTTATTGAGAGACAAATAGCAATGAGACAGTTTCAAATCAAATTGGTAGGACAGTTTCAATAATAAAAGAATTATTGACATAAAAAATGTAGAGGTCAAGTTGTTTATTTCCATATTACTTAAAGCATATGGAAACAAAAGATTCTATGTCTAAAAATGACAGAGTAGTTCACTCATCCACATGGAAAATAGAACAGCCTGCCATTATTATCATCAAAGTGCTAGAAAGTACAAATATAGGAATTGCAGTGCAAGGAGAATGGAAAAAAATGTTGCAACTATTAAGCTTGTGATTGGGATACCAGGGGGTGAATTATATCATTTTCTCTTCTTTCTGAATGCTTAAAAATTTTGATAATTTTTTTAATCAGTGTGTAAATATACCAAAATTTTTTTATTCATTCCTCAGGTGATAGGCATTTGGATCCTTTCCAAAATTTTTACCTATGATAAATTGGGATGCTATTGTGGTATGAGGTTTTAAGTTCTTTTGGAAAAATAACCAGAAGGGGAACAGCTGTGTTGAATGGGACTTCGAATCCTAGTTTTTGGGGGAGCCACCATTCTTTTCTCCATAGTGGATATACCAGTCTACATTCCCACTAACAGTGGAGAAGGATTTCTTTTCCCCCTCAACCTTTCAAGCATTTGTTATTAGTTGATTTCTTTATCATAGCCATTATTTCTGGGGTGAGATGACATAACAGTGTTTAATTGCTTGATCAATCTGGCATGCCTATATCTGGTAATCTGAGCAACAAATTTGATGATAACAATATGGAATATAGCAACCATTGTTAATTTTCAATTCTTATTTTGAAATTCTATACCATTTTTATTGTTCTATGATGCATTGTTTTTATCTTTGTTCTTGTTATTTGTTATTTGTTTTTTTCCTCCTTAAAAAAAAAATCTGTGTGGTAGGATGATATGTGATAACATGGGAAAATTTCACCCCATGACTAGATAGAAACAGCGGGGAAAAGAGCCTTCTATGGTAGATGACATAAGGGAAGATTCTGAGTGAAGATGGTGTGGGTGCTTCTTGCCAGCACAGGGTAGAAAAACTTGAAAGAAAAAATATGAGGGTCTTTAAGAAAATCAATGAAACAAAAATAGAATTACTTATAACTGTTCTTTCCAATAATCCATATTTCTGACAATGAACCTATGTTGCATCTATAAAGAAAAAATACAAAATTATGTTTGGTGTTCATTTTTACCTTGACATTTATAAAATACGAATTTTCTTCAAGTAGTTAATTATTTATTTGACATTTATTGAGCACCTAGTTTGTGTAAGCTCTTGTGATCAGACTGCAAGTAAAAAAAAAAAAAAAGAAATGCATGCCACTTGTGTTCATTAGACTCACAGAGAAATTAAGTGTATAAATAAATAATTACAGAGTATTACAGTAAATGCTAATGTATCTGAATAATTAGAAAACCCAGGGAGAAAAGAAGATATGATATGTTGTTTTCACTTTAGATTTAGTGAAGTAAATGGTTTTGAGTCATGAAGGGGATTGACCTTTTGTTATTTTGTTTGCTTTTTGTTAATCTTGGTCTAATGTGTTCATATTATCCCTTTGGTATTGCAGGCTGATCAGCCCCATGATCTCCCAAGCAGTGGATAATGAAGGCCTAAATAAAATTGTTCAGTGGTCTGCCTCTAGGACTCCAGGAGGATCAAAACTTTAGCAGGGTTAGAGATTCTGTGAGAGTTAGGACAAAGAACTTCTTGAAATGACTCCTATTTATTTAGTTATCAAAGAAGGAGGCGAGGCCAGGTAGATAGCTTAGCAGTCAAAGCACCTGCCTGGCAAGCACAAAGACCTGGGTTTGATCCCTGGTACTCATATTGGGTTGGCTCTGCATCATGCCTGCTGCTGAAACCAGGTGTGGTGGTACATGCCTGTAATTCCAGTGCTAGGCTGGCTCAGACAGGAGGATTACTATGAGTTTGAGCTGTATAGTGAGCCCCTATACCAAATTAATACAGGAATCTAATTTTTAGAAAAAGGACAATTCTGAAGAAAGGTAGAAATCTGAGCAGGACCATTCAAGGACCTCTGATGCTCATTCAAGGTCTTTTCCTAGTAATATATTACATTAATTTAAGAGTATTATGTTATCTCCAGGAAGGCCTTCCCTGCAGGGGGGAGATGCCTGCAGCTACAGTCTTTATCTAGTTAATTGAGGTTGGAGCAAAGTGTCCTTAGCTGTGTCCTTGTCTTGTCCTTCGAGGCAGCACAGCTTCACCCACCATCAGAGGACTCAGCTGGGTCCAGTGACTCGCAGAGGTTCACTTACTTTGAGTCCATTGCCTATCTCCAGGCACATCCCCTAGGCCTTGGTTAGACTCACAAGTAAACAAGGAAAGCTAATTCATTAATTTAAATTCTGCTCAGAGCCATTTCCTAGTGGTCTCCATTGGCTCCTCTCCTTTGTTTTCATAATTGCAGCAGTTGAAACATGGCTGGCCTTTCTGAGTGTGATGTTCACTGTAGCTGACTAAGGACAGAAGGAGAAGATACAAGCATATTTAGATAATTGGTCCATGGTACATTCCAAGATGAGTCTGGTGGAAGCAGACCTCACCACGGGCTTGTAAATGTCTTGTTTCAATGGCCACGTGTTCCAGGATGGGTATAAGCAAGCTGTCTTATGACCCTTTGGTATACAAACATATCCTTGTTTCCATGTTATTAACTGCACCCAGTCATCCTATTCATTTATTTGTTTATTTGGATGTCCCTTGTTTTTTGCCAGTTAGCCCTGTCTGATTGCCTATGGTTCTTGTAACAAACTTAGTTGTCTATGTAAAAATACGGAGTATGGAATATGTTGCTAAAGAGAAATTGGAAGTTATCTGCACCTGGAGTGTCTCCTGCTTTCCTTACCATCCATTCCCAGATCACTTTTTCTGCTTGCTATGGAACCCATCTTCAAAGGAGATTTGGCATTTAATAGCAAAGCTAGGTAGACATGTAACATTTCTCTGGGAGGACATGGGAAGAGATCTGGAACCCAGCCTCTCTGACTAGTTCTTCAAATCCTAAAGCAGCCTTGAATTACTTTGAACCCAGTTTAATAGGAAAATGAAGCCCAGAAAAGTGAAATCTCAACAATAAATTTTACAACAATGAAGGCCAAAATTCGTGTTTTTCCAGAACTAGCCCAAGTGTTGCTTCAGAATAATAAGAATACTCCTTCTCAGGGCCAGCCAGATAGCTCAGCAGACTAAAGCACATGCTTAAGACAGAGAGCAGGGACCCATGTTCAATCCCTGGCATGACATGCTGCCTCCCACCCCGTGTGCACTGAGATGGTGATTGAGACTGGGCATGGTTGTGTGTGCCAGGAATCCCAGCACTTGCGAGGCTGAAAACAAGAGAAACACTATGAATCCAATCTACATAGTAAGATCTGCAGACCCTGTACTAAATACAAAAAAAAAAAAAATACCCCTTTCCTTTAATAAAAGAACCACACATTTATCTCCCCTGAACATATAGCCCATGGTAATGGTATAGATAAAATACCTTAGAAGTAGGTGATGGGGATATAGCTCAGAAGACAACTTGCCTGGAAAATGCAAGGTCCTGAGTTCAATTCCCATCATCACCTCTCCCCGCAAAATACAAGGAAACCAACCACAAATGATCAAACCAATGATGCATTTATCTTTCAAAAAATCTAATACTTTCCAGTACCATAGGCTTGATTTAGAGAATTAACATATTGTCAATAAAATCCCATTACTTTTATTTCACATTTGGTTAAATTTTTCTTTTGGACTTGTATGGGCACCAGGTCTGTTTCTTTCCTAATCCTATCTATGACTTATCTAGAAAACACATCAGCAGTACCTTGCTTTCACTCACTTAACTCTCCAATGTAAGATGTTAACATCTGGTAACTACAGATGGATATCACTGAGGGACCAAGATAGTGAAGACCCCTCTGGCTTCTGGCAACTCTTTATAGGTGGGCTGAGCCAGTGTTTGTTGATTTGGTCCTAATACATTTTTTTTTTTTTTTTTGGGTATAGATAGGTGAGCCATGTAATCTTTTCATGGAACTTACTCTGGTCGTCAGAAATCAACATTTAGGGGGCATCAGGATTTGAGGCTGAGTATGTGTCACTCTACTTTGAAGAAAACCAATGTTTACATTTTTATCTGTTGATATTTTAATTAACAATTTAAGTACAATGTTTGCCCTGAGAGTTCAATGGGAAAAACTCTGCAAATAAACAGCAGTTCCCTCTTGGACAATCACTCTGTAAATTAGCTTACTTTGTCAATAAAGTGCATGCCTATCAGGCTCTTCAAAGCAGCAGGGGGAAAGGTATTCATTTACTTAAGCAGTAGGTTCTACCATTAGCGTTTGTGATTGGTGTTAATTAGAACTGTGTATGCACCTCCACCTGCCACAGAGCCCATATTTTCAAAATCTTAGTAACAATCAAGCTATTAATAAATTAAGTACCATATTTGTTTGTGTTATTTTTAATCTAATTTAGCCCTTTTTTGAGCAATACCATGGTTGATAAAACATTTAAGGACTGGTTTCTCAGTACTAGGATGGTTTAAAGCACGCTTGATAAGTTTTAAGAATGTTTTTTAAAAATAGCTTAACATAAATGTTTAACGTATTCATTGAACTTTTTATAATGGATACAGTTGGAAAGCCTAATTATTTTAGGAATTTGGCAATTTTTGTAATATGTATTTTGTTTTATTTTGTTAAATGGGCCTTGATAATAGAAGTGTCATGTTTTCTCGAAATCAAGCATAAATTGTCTGTACAGACATACAAGAGAATTTAGCAAGTATTACCAGCAGTCCAAGTTGGTATTAAAGTTCTATTGACAAAGATAGGTAATTAGTGTAATTATGTAGATAATTAAGAGGAGGCAGGTGGGGACTTTTGAGCCCTGGGTTTAGAAATCTCAGCTAAACTACAGCAAGTACTTCCCTTTGACCTAAAATATCCAGACTAGCCAAACTATAGTCCTCAGTCTCACTTTGCTTGGGAGACAGAGCCTGAATGTTTCTCACTTATCCTCAAACTGGCTAGCAAGTAAGAGAATGTGAGTGACTCAAGGATGCTTTCAAGAGTGCTAGATTGTAAAATAAGGAAAAGAATGACCTAATTTTTGTATTTTTCTTTTGAAAAATTTAATATTAATATTACATATTGCTTTGTATTGCTAAGCACATGTTTCCCTGGTGAAGTTGAGCAACATCTTCATTCAACTTGATACTTCGTACTTGCTCTTATAGAAGTTTTCATACTTCACATTTGTGACAGTCTTTTGAAAACTCCACAGAAAATAAGTAATAAGTAAGGAACTCCCATTTGTGATGCTAATTGTTTTCTACTAAATATCAGGACTCTCCTAGTGGTTTGTCTTGTTTAACTTTTGGTCTTATTCCTGGTTGTTTAATTCACTGATATCCAGGATTAGTTGTAAATGTGCTCTGGGTTCCTCCATCTTTATGGGGCCCAAGAGCTGAGGATGTGTTTTTAATGATGAGAAAAGTTGGAAGACAGCTTACAGAAGCACTCGCCAATAATTATAGCACAATATCTATTTTCTTGAAAGTATGTGCAGTGTCTGACATTAGATGGTAGCAGCTCTCATGTTAATGGGTTTTAGCCTCATTAGCTCCTAATTTTGATGTAGCTTATTTCTTGCTCCTGTGCTGATGGCCTCCCTGTGCAGTAGCCATGTGCCATGACACGGTGGCTTACAGTGGGAGGTGAAGAGTAACCGCAAGATGAAGACACTTGGAGAGATAACATGTATAAGGGAAACTACATGGGCTTTTTCCCCTTTAATTATAATGCAGGCTGTGTTTGTAGATGCTTGGGGGAGAAAAACTGAATGTTGCCTAGCCCACATGGCATTGCCCCCTTTTAAAGCAGTAGTATCTTTCACCAAAAGAATAATAATTTCTCATATAAGGACAACAGAATGTCTTTACTGACGAAGAAATCAGGACAATCAGCAAATCAAATTCCTAATGAAAATAGTTTGTCCTGTGGGGAGCCCATCAAATTAATTTTGCCTACAGTTAGAGGCTTTGAATTTGTAGATTCTCTGTATTGTTCTTTCTCAGTGGTGGGGGCAGGAAGTAAGAGTGTTTCAAAAGAATGAAAATAATTATTTTCTTTCAATTTTTATTTATTTTTTGCCATAATTTTATTGATAAACAAATAGCATTGAGACAGTTTCAAATCAAATCGGTAGGACAGTTTCAATAATTAACACACTACATGCATTCTTCCTAGTGGTTAATTGCAGTACAAGATGCAGACTCGACATCCTACTTACAAACACCATTAGAACAAATTATCCTATTCATTAAGAGAATGTAACTATATATCTATCCTAACC